>NC_040022.1:20282101-20289856 GCF_000972845.2 Larimichthys crocea | reverse complement strand
GCGCTCCTCATCGGGACCCACAGTAAACACCTTCAGCACTTACAACTAGTCCAGAACAGCGCTGCTAGGATCCTGATGCGAGTGCGAAAATCAGAACACATCACCCCCATCCTTCATTCATTGTAATCAATCTCCACTAGAATCAAGTACAAGATCTCTCTTCTCACCCATCAGTGCATCTATGGCAACGCACCCACCTACCTCAAAGAACTGCTCATCCCTCAAACCCCCACACGATCCCTCCGCTCCAAAAACTCTAACAATCTCTTCTGCCCGAGGACCAAGCTCAGCACCATGGGCGACAGAGCCTTCTGTGCCGCTGCACCCCGCCTTTGGAACGCCCTCCCTGACCATCTCAGATCACTCAGACTCGTGAAAGTTTTAAAAAGGATAAAACTTTCCTTTTTTCCACATCTTATCGTATTTGACGTGATTTCTTCTGTTGTGATTTATTTGTTTTTGTCGCTTTGTGTGCATATACTTTGCGTGTGTATTGTAGCACTTTGAGATTTGATTCAAATGTAAAGTGCATAAAATTAACTTATTATATTATACCACAGCCATAACACGGTTGTAATACAGTTAACAGTAAATAACAGTGTAAATAGACTAGACTTCTCATTAAACAGAAGTCTCTCTACCGAACTGGCCTTAATTGTTGCGGTAAGAGAAAACTGTTGCGAGGAGGAGGAACATTAGCATGTTCAGCTAGCTACAGAGAAGCCATAATGGCTAAACAAATTCTTACTCTGCACATAAAGACATTAATAGCATCTATTTTCATAGGAAAATATAGATAAAATGTTTTTCTAAATAAAGAAAACTAGCTGTATCGGTAAGATAATCAGTACTGTCGTGTCTGCAGTCTGACAGGAGAAAGTTTAACTGTGAGAGGAAAGAAAGATCTTCTTACATGGTAGCCATCTGGAAAGCACTGCCTATGTGTTGCTTTATACAATTGTTGTAATGAAACATCTACTGATGCTTAGCTGGGGCCACATCATCAGTGTGGACCTGAGATCATTGAGTGTTTCGGGCCTTTCGAACATCAGACACCTCTCTCAGGCGGCCCAGCTGAGGTTCATGACGTCTCAGCTTGTGCCCCAGCAGCATTTATCCACGGATCTGCTCCTCTTTATCCAGAGCCACCTAGAGGCTTTCATAGTCTCTCATCGCCAGTTGAGACTTTTGATCGATTCATGACATGGAAGAAGAGCAATATGTAATCAACTTACTTGTGAGTATAAAAAACATTCACGTTTTCTGACGTAAATATGCATTACAGTCCAGAAAATTCAAAGCATTTGTGATACAGTAATGTCTATTTCCTTTTTTTAAGTTTTGAAGAATTTTTGTGCAAACAGCACAACTTTCCTCTTAATCAAAGCATGAAATACTTAAAGTGGTTCAAATGATGGTCTTAAAGACACTATTAACCTGATTCTCATGTGATGTTTGTGCATTAGGTTTACTGCCAGGCGGTGATTAGCTTAGCATGAATACAAGAAGCAGTAGGAAATTCTGTCCAGCAGCTCTAAAGTTAATAACCGTCTTAATTTGCTCAGTTGTGCAGAAATGTACAGCGAGTTACTTGCTGCAAATATTTGTTGGCTGGACAGAGGTCAACTTCATTGTGAGGTTGGAAAGTGGGTGAGTGTTGAGAAATAGTTAATTCGGTGATTCAGTTAAAATCTGATTGTGAGAGACAAAAGCAGTAAAAGTGGACATGGCAATATTGTCAATAGTCATTCACGAGCAGGGACCACCCATCACAAGATACATTTAAATATTTATATATTAATATTAAAGTTATTGTTATTAAATTATTAAAATATATATATATAATTACCTCATAATATTTTACAACCGTATATAAAATGTTTACAGTAAAGCATGTGTACACCATATTTTATTAGTGTTACTATTAGAGTGCCGCTGCTGACATTTTACTATCACAAACACTATCTGTGTGTGTCCAGAGAAGTGATCTTCTAATGCTTTGATCTGATGTGTTAAAATTTTCTTGAACCAGGTGGTTCACATTCTTTGTTTTGCTTCTGAACACCTCAGTCCTCAGAGTAATGCTTCATATCCCTATTTTCTCAAGTTGAAAAATTCTTTCTCCAAAACGCATCTCCTCCACCTCTCTCGACATGGACACCACACGCTGCGTGTGCTGAGCCTCAGTGCAAAGCTGCATGTCCTCCACCCTCTTGACGGTAGCTCTCGAACTCATCCCTCGTGGAGCTCCATGGACTCCTCCAGAGACTGGATCCGCCTCTTCAGGTCCATGCGGCAGATGACCATCCACCAGTGGGCCAGGTTCTGCTCGAGGTTTCTGCCTGTTAAAGGGAAGTTTTTCCTCGCCACTGTCGCCAAGTGCTTGCCCCTGGTGAAATTGGAGTTCGCAAATAATTCTAATTTGTAGATAATACAGTGTTTCCCCTAGAATTTAGAATATTAGCTAACGCGATTTAGCAGCTAAAAACTTACTCTCACTGCTCCTTTCCTCACACAGATAGAGTTTGTGTTTGTGATAGTGATTGTGAAATTTCAGCAGCGGCACTCATAAACTAGCAGCAGTGCTGCACCGCTACTGAATGTATCTAGGGGAAACACTGTATATAATAGAGTATGGTGTACACCTGCTCTACTGTAAAAATGTAATATATGTAAAATATTATGAAATAATATATTTTTTTAATGATTTAATAATAATAACATTTTTAATATTAATATAATAAATAATTTAAATGTATCTTGTTGATGGTGTGGTCCATGCTCGTGAAATGACTATTGACAATATTGCCATGTCCACTTTTACTGCTTTTGTCTCTCACAATCAAGATTTTAACTGAATCACCGAATTAACTATTTCTCAACACTCACCCACTTTCCAACCTCACAATGAAAGTTAGACTATTGTCACAGCCAACAAATATTTGCAGCAAGTAACTCGCTGTACATTTCTGCACCAACTGAGCAAATATAAGACGGTGATTAACTTTAGAGCTGCTGGACAGAATTTCCTACTGCTTCTTGTATTCATGCTAAGCTAATCACCGCCTGGCAGTAAACCTAATGCACAAACATCACATGAGAATCAGGTTAATAGTGTCTTTAAGACCTTCATTTGAACCACTTTAAGTATTTTCATGCTTTGATTACAGGAGGAAAGTTGTGCTGTTTGCACAAAAATTCTTCAAAACTTAAAAAAAGAGAAATAGACATTACTGTATCACAAATGCTTTGAATTTTCTGGACTGTAATGCATATTTACGTCAGAAAACGTAGAATGTTTTTTTATACTCACAAGTAAGTTGATTACATATTGCTCTTCTTCCATGTCATGAATCGATCAAAAGGTCTCAACATGGACGATGAGAGACTAATGAAAGCCTCTAGGTGGCTCTGGATAAAGAGAGCAGATCCGTGGATAAATGCTGCTGGGGCACAAGCTGAGACGTCATGAACCTCAGCTGGGCCGCCTGAGAGAGGTGTCTGATGTTCGAAAGGCCCGAAACACTCAATGATCTCAGGTCCATCACTGATGATGTGCCCCAGCTAAGCATCAGTAGATGTTTCATTACAACAATTGTATAAAGCAACACATAGGCCAGTGCTTTCAAGATGGCTACCATGTAAGAAGATCTTTCTTTCCTCTCAAGTTAAACTTTCTCCTGTCAGACTGCAGACACGACAGTACTGATTATCATTACCGATACAGCTAGTTTTCTTTATTTAGAAAAACATTTTTATCTATATTTTCCTATGAAAATAGATGCTATTAATGTCTTTATGTGCATAGAGTAAGAATTTGTTTAGCCATTATGGCTTCTCTGTAGCTAGCTGAACATGCTAATGTTCCTCATCCTCCGCAACACAGTTTTCTCTTACCGCAACAATTAAAGGCCAGTTGCGGTAGAGAGAACTTCTGTTTAATGAGAAGTCTAGTCTATTATACACTGTTATTATACTGTTAACTGTATTACAACGGTGTTATGGCTGTGGTATAATAATAATAAGTTTAATTAAATGTCAACTTTACATGAATCAAATCTCAAAGTGCTACCATACACCGCAAAAGTATATGCACACAAAGCACAAAAAAAATAAATCACAACAGAAGAAATCACGTCAAATACGATAAGTAGTGGAAAAAAGGAAAGTTTTAAGTCCTTTTTTAAACTTTCAGAGTCTGAGATGATCTGAGATGTCAGGGGGCGTTCCAAAGGCGGGTGCAGCGGCACAGAAGGCTCTGTCGCCCCATGGTGCTGAGCTTGGTCCTCGGAGAAGAGATTGTTAGAGTTTTTGGGCGAGGGATCGGTGTGGGTTTGAGGGATGAGCAGTTCTTTGAGGAGGTGGGTGCGTTGCCATAGAGCACTGATGGGTGAGAAGAGAGTTTTGTACTTGATTCTAGTGGAGATTGATTACAATGAATGAAGGATGGGGTGATGTGTTCTGATTTTCGCACTCGCATCGGATCTAGCAGCGCTGTTCTGGACTAGTTGTAAGTGCTGAAGGTGTTTACTGTGGGTCCCGATGAGGAGCGCGCGTGATTACAGTAATAAGTCTTATCAAGTATAAAGTTATGACTTGTTATTATGTCTTATTATGTATACATGTAATATATTGTATTAGGGATGTACAGTGGTCCCCTGTTTATCGGGGGATACGTTCTAAAAATAACCCGCAATAAACGAAAAACCACGAAGTAAGTTTTACAATTATTATACATGTTTTAGGCTGTAAAAAACCCTAACTGCACACTTTTATACACCTTTTTACACGCATTTGTTACAGTACTCCCTTAGTTAATCAGGACGCAGAAAACGTGCGGTTTCTCCCTTAGCCAATTTAGGACGCAGAACAAATGTGCTGCATACTGTACAGTACACTGTAAAAAAAAAAAAGCATGCAAAATTACACTAAAAAAATCCACGAAACAGCGAGTCCGCGAAAAGTGAACCGCGTTAAAGCAAGGGACGACGTAAACGGTTTAGGACTATCGGTTAATTGTCAAAAGATTTATCGATTGAATTAAATTAATTAGGTAACTGAATCAGGGCCATTTTCCACAGGAGTTTTTTTCAGTGAAATGTATGATGTCGCCAGTTGAGTGTGCCATTGCTTAATCTAGGCCACACCAAACTACTTGAACGTAACGGCACACAAACGTGAGGCGGTCAAAATGGAGTGGAGTATGGGAGTATTTCAAACTAAGTAATGATGACAAAGACGCTCAATGTAAACTCTGCCGTACTACGTTTAAGTTCAGCAGCTCTACGAGTTTGCTAAGATACCACCTTCAAAACCTGCATGCAGCTGTGTTGACGTGCTGATGCACTAGCAATTAGGATTAGCTACTAAGAATTAAATACATGCTAATTGCTATTTGAAGTGTACTTTTTGAATGCAGACCCCCCGGCAGGGTTTCCGCGGAGTCATAAAAAGTAAAATTTCTAGGAATTTAGCCATAAAAGGTCATAAAAACATTCGGATTTTTCATTCAAGGTCATAAATTACACGTCTTAAATTATCTGCTTTGGTAGACTACTAAACTACGAAGAAAATACGCTGCGAAGCATTCAGCCAATCAAAAACATTTTCGTATGCAGATCGCTTACCTGACAATTTCGCTCGTAGTTCTATCTGAGGAAATCTGGCTGGTAACATACTATTCCAGAACTACAAGGTCCATTAATGCGGCAGTGCATCGTAACAGACGTCAGTCGTCGTATGGACGGACAGACGGACGACTTGTTAGTGCGGAAGGTACTTTGTCGATATACAATTTGTTGATGTACAATTTGAAAAATTACAATTTGTTGCTGTAATAAAAAGACTTGTTGCTGTAAATAAAAAAAACTAGAAAGGATTTTAATGACTAATATGTTTTTTTAATAGTTCGTGTAGGTCATAAATTTAAATCAAAATGGTTCATAAAAAGGTCTTAAAAAGTCATAAATTTGACGGATGCGACATATCCCGGCATGTACTACCCGGCCCCGACGACAGCCCACTCGTCACTCTCAAAATTTCTGCAGGAATTTTCTAGTTGTTTAATAGAGGCCCTCTAATTTTACTGTCACCTTCCTCACTACATGTTACTGTAAGTTTTCAGTGGTAGTAATCGTACTGTTACCTTTCCATTTATGTAGGTCGTGGGTCTGATTAATTGAGTTTGAACAATGGGAAAGTGTACGTTTAACTTGGCATGGCTCGACGATGATGAGATGAAGAGATGGCTAAAGCCCGTCGCGAACAACAAATACCAAGCATTTTGCACCCTCTGTAAGAAGACGTTGGAGTTCGCCAGTTTAGGCTTAAAAGCCTTGCATTCACACGCGAAATCGGAGCGGCATCAGTTATCGGTAAAAGGTCTTCAGCGGGTGCAGGCAATCACTCAGTTTTGTTCTCCATCACTGCCTGGTTCAAGCTCATCGTGTGATTCCGGTTGTCCCACTCCCGCTACATCCAGTCGGCCTTCCACATCCAGTGCCACTGGGACTTTCGGATCAACCTCCACCTTGAAAGCTGAGGTCCTGTGCAACATAAATTTTAAAGCTATACAATGATGGGCTTAGCCTGCACAATATTAAGCCTACAAAATATTATCTGTAAAGTACGTACTGAAAACTTGAAACATTAGCAGCACCACTTATCATCTCCCTGTTCTGAGAAAGGTAACAGTACGATTACTACCACTGAAAACTTACAGTACAGTGTAGTGAGGAAGGTGACAGTAAAATAGAGGGCCTCATTCAACTAGAAAATCCGGCAGAATTTTTGAGAGTGACGAGTGGGCTGTCGCGGGCGGGTGTCTGCAGGGTTTAGTCAGTCAATTTATGACTTTTTTAAGACCTTTTTATGACATTTTGATTTAAATTTATGACCTACACGAACATTAAAAAAACATATTAGTCTTAAAATTCCTTTCTAGTTTTTTTTTTATTTACAGCAACAAGTTTTTTTTATGACAGCAACAAATTGTATATTTTCAAATGTACATCACAAATTGTAATTGACGCAGTACCTTCCATCTAACAAGTCGTCAGTCAGTCAGTCTAGTCCTACATGTACCTCAGTTCTTCCGCCTAAATGGTGATCTCCTCCTCAACCTTTTAAACTCAGTCATTTTGTCCTTGCTTGCCCGTACTGAGGGCAATTTGATTTGAAAGTAGCTGGGCCATCTTTGACCCCGTATTTGCCTCTGCATTCCTCGGCCAGCTTGTCAGCCTCTGTGTGAGGCAGGTGCAAACCTCTTGGACAGTGGTTCTCTTTTTTCTTGAGGTCAGTCAATATAGTCCTCGCCAGCTTCCTTCTGTGTTCGTGCCTCACCCTCCTTCCTTGCACGCTGCTGATCAAGAAGACACGGTGCTGACCTGGCTGCCCCCCCGAGACAGCAGTCTCCTTTGTGAGGGGAACTTTGGTCACCCCGCCATGCACAAATCCACATAATCGCACACAAGCCTGTGTGCAACCATGGTCTCCTCGTGCATGTTATCGTCTCAACCTCCTTGTTAACGGAGAACCCCCTCTAAACTGAAGCCTGAAACATGATAACGTAAGGCCCGTTACTTGGAGACGAGGTCTTGTTTAATGATCTGCCAAGCCAAACCGTGCAATGTATGAGGTTTATCTTTACCACATGTAAAGTCTGGCGATGTCCGAGTCGGGAACATCGTTTGGAATAGTTCGGAAATGTCTTCGTTCCCTCGGTAGACTGGTGTTTTCGTAACGGTGTTCAACACC
>NC_040022.1:20281722-20282001 GCF_000972845.2 Larimichthys crocea | reverse complement strand
AACAAATTTGTCTATAAAAAGAAAACACCAGAATTAGATAGTTGAATTTCATTTTTTTAAATCAATAATAACAATGCAAATATTCATTAAATAGCACTTGCTGTATGACTTATGCGTCCTCTTGCTTTGTATCTACTTAGCATGTATGTCCTTATTCATGTATTCTTGTTAATGTACTCATATAGAGGGCTCAGGGCTACAGTGCCTCAGAAGACATTCACCTCTCCTACCCAGATACCTAGTGAGCACAGGAATTCAACCAATAATGTAGTAATGTCC
>NC_040022.1:20240672-20281622 GCF_000972845.2 Larimichthys crocea | reverse complement strand
TCATAATGTACTTTTGGACTTTGGGCTATACAATAAAATTGTTTTGATTTTTGATTGATAAATGTTTAGCACATCAGCGCTCACATGCTAATGCTAACATGCTAATGCTAACATGCTAATGTTACTGTTACGCACCATTAGCGCTAACATGCTACATGCTAACATGCTAATGTAACATGTAATGTTACTGTTAGCCCATCAGTGCTAACATGCTTAATGCTAATAATGCTCGAATGTTAACATGCTAATGTTAACTGCTAGTCCATCCTTGTTAACATGCTAATGCTAACATGTTAACTGCTAGCTAAAAATGCTAATGTTACATTGCTAGACGTAAGCGCTAGTGCTCCTGTGCTAAATAACATGTTAAAAATGACTGTTTGAGGTGTGCTTTTTGATACAGACCCCCAGAACAGCCCACTCGTCACTCTCAAAATTTCTTTTCTAGTACTGAATTTGCTGAGCAGTGTCAGTAATATGTATGGGGACGACGGGGCCAGAGTCAGGCCAACATCAAAATTTCTTTGAAATTTTTTCTAGTTTTATTATTTTCTTACGCCTTTTTTTTGGCTCGCTACTCCTCCCACGAGTTTTTGCGCACATACACAAAACGGGTATCGAAGCGACCGGCCGGTCCGGGCACAATGTGTGCTATGTCTTTTCTAAGAGTTTCTGCAAACGTTTTGCCAAAAAAGCTAGAGTGAGTGATGTCATGCTCGAGTGGAGAGGGGGAGAGAACGATCAGTGAAAAAATAAAACGGATTTGACTTACCGTGGCCTCAAATGCCCCACTACAGACACGATTTATACATAGAAACGTAGCAAAATTTGTCGCCTCACTCACATTCGCCTGCCAAAGCTGTCAGACATATAGTTTTGGCTCCTGACGCGTTAATTGATTGACTACTCCCCCCCAAAGCCTCATATACTCCCATGTTAAAAAAGCAGGAAATTTTCTGGAGGAAAGCAGAAGTAACGTTTCTCTCTCTTGCTCCTACGGGCACATTTCTTCATTTATCGACACAAAACTCCTATTTAAAACGATCAGGAAGGTCTCATCGTGCCTCAGGTTAAGCCGGTTCAATGATTGGAATTACGGTTTGGTCAGAAATCCTTCCTGTTCGAGAGGAGTTCTCAGCATTTTCTCTCAGTCTCTAACTGACATTCTAACAGGTGCAAACTGCTCCCCTGATTACAGTTGGTCCTGGTTGCTTGGCAACCTCAGCCTGCTTGAAGGAGGAGAGGGGGGAGGGGCCAGCAGGCAGAAGCCGAGCGGCAGCCATTTTAATAGTTCTTGGCACTTAATTTGCACTTGTCTGTCTAAAATGGCAGACAGAGACAGCAGAGCAGCTAGCGCGTTAACATGCTAATGATGATTAGCATTAGCCACTAGGAATTAAATACATGCTAATGTTAACATGGTAATGCCAACATGCTAATGTTAATTGCTAATGCATCAGCGTTAACATGCTAATGTTAACATGTTAATGTTATCATGTTAATGGTAATTCCTAGCGCATCAGCGTTAACATGTTAATGTTAACACTGTAATGCTAACATGCTAATGTTAATTTGCTAATGTTAACATGCTAATGCTAACTGCTAGCGCATCAGCGTTAACATGCTAATGCAAAACATGCTAATGCTAACATGCTAATGTTAACATGCTAATGCTAACTGCTAGCGCATTACCGTTAACATGCTAATGTTAACATGCTAATGTTAACTGCTAGCGCATTACCGTTAACATGCTAATGTTAACATGCTAATGTTAACACTCTAATGCTAACATGTTAATGCTAACTGCTAGCGCATCAGCGTTAACATGCTAATGTTAACATGATAATGCTAACATGGTAATGCTAACATATTAATGTTAACTGCTAGCACATCACCGTTAACATGCTACTGCTAACATGCTAATGTTAACATTAGCATGGGTTGTCTTTGACACACACTGCGCATGTGTCGGCGGTTTCCGTGTTTTGACAGACGCTCTACCCCGGCTCTGACTTTTTATCCAGTTTTAAATGTTGTATTGTTTGTTTCTGAACGACTATTATTTGTATCTGAACGACAAACAACGACAAACAAACCATGCCAGCTACACCCTGTGAGGACGAGGTACTACTGATGAAAGCAAACAAAAAAATCGCTGACCTTAAGGATGACATCCGACGGCTCTCCAATGAACTGCTAAAAAAGTCCTTTACTCTCCAGTTTCATGGATGTGGCTCTCCAGCAGTCCAAAAAGTTGGCCTCGCTCAGCACAACCCTCCATGACACAGTTGCGTGGGATCCCGCCACCTGTCCACGGTCCTCCTCCTGCTCGACACCTAACCATCAGTCGTCCTGGGCCGATGTGGTTGCCCGAAACCGCAAGAGGAACTCGAGCGGGGCCGTCTCTCCCCCTCGCCTGAGCCTCTCCAACCGCTACTCACCGCCCTCTCCAATGACACTCCGGCACATCCACCTGATGCCCCCGCTGGTCCCGCTGGTCCATCTCCTTCAGATCTGGACCCGCAATCAGCGCCAGCAGACACCGCAATTTTCCCTCCACTGGTGGCTGGCAGTGCTCGGATGGCTGGCCACTCCACCACAAGGCCAAATGGATTGCCCTCAACCTGATCTTCGACCTCCTCTTCCCGACGCAGGATCCTGAGGGAGGCTGTGCTCCGACGATCGGGCGGTCTACGCCGCCCTGTGCCGGCGGGGAGTCCTTCAACCGGGTCGATGCTGATCACTCGCCACGGCGCTTGCCTGCCCGGACGCAGAGTGTCGGGAATCCTTCGCCTTCATCTCCTCGCCCTCTCTTCTCTCCAACCACACTGATAGTAGGTGACTCCATAATTAGAGACACCCGCTTCTTCAATGCAGCCACTTACTGCTTCCCCGGGGCCACAGTCCCAGTTATCCTGGATAATCTCCCCGGTCTGCTGCACTCAATCCCATCTTCAATAAACCGGGTGTTAGTTCATGTAGGGTCTAATGACACAGCCCGTCAGCAATCTGAGCTGACGAAAAAGGATTTCAATGTCCTTGATCAACTGTGGGAAGTCTGTTTTTATCAGTGGTCCCCTCCCAACACTTGCCCGTGGTCCTGGGCGTTTTAGCAGAATCCTTAGCCTCAACACCTGGCTCCAGTCCGCCTGCAGAGCTCATAACATAGGCTTTATTGACAATTTTAATCTTTTTTGGAATCGTCCCTCCCTGTTTAAAACCGACGGTCTTCATCCCAATTTGAGGGGCAGCCAAATGCTAGCGGCTAACATTCAGCACGCCGTTCAGTCTGCCCCACGTGCATGACTGTTTACACCTGACACTCACTCCCAGGTGTCTTCTTCTTCTTCTTCTTCTGATCCTACAGTGACAGCTCACGGTACTTCCCCTCCTACCGGCTCCCCCCATAGGCCCCATCTGTCACTACCACCATCACCGGTTTCCATCCCCATACAGACCATTGTCTCCCATCGCAGTCACACTGCAGGACGCTCACCCCAGCAGGGCGCTCCCTATCCTGGCGGAGCGAACTTCTCAAATCTCCGTCCTGTACCAGCTGCTGCCCAGAAAATAATAGTCTCCTCTCCAGAAAAAATTGCCCTAATACACGCGGTTTCAACTGCCATTGTCAACCGTGACTTGTTCAGAAACTCATTTGGAGCATTCCGTGAAAACGACGCCAAAGACTTTAAAACTACATTCGTCCCGACCTGTAGGAATCCTGCAGTTATCAAGCAGCGAGCTTTTTACCTATTCCAGACAGTCAATCATGCAAAGGTCATTTGGGATTTATGATCTATGGCAAAGACAATATTAAATGTGAGCGCATTGCGCTTGATGCAGCAGACACTTTAGAGCATGTTGCCATAAAAGTTATATTATGTCAACAAATGTCATTCACTTTAATTGCTTTCTATAGACCACCATCAGCAAAGGATTCTTTTTATAATGTCCTTACCAATATGTTAAAACAATTTAAACAAAACAAAGAGATTATTCTCATGGGTGATTTTAATCTAAACTGGGAAGACAGAGGGAAAAGGAATAAACTGAAAACTATAACAGATAAATATAACCTGCAGCAACTGGTTAAAGGGCCAACAAGGATAACAAAAAGCTCAAGCACAATGTTGGATCTCATTTTCTCCAACAAACCAGAGAGAATAACAAAAAGTTACAATCTCCTTACTGGACTGTCTGATCATAATTTAACTCTAGAAAATTAACTAAAAATAGATTTAAGAACGCACCACATCACACAGAAATCATATCGCACTTACCCAAAACTAAACAACTTGCTTATGAAAGTGAGATAAACGGTCTGGACTGGGAGGATTTTTTATCCACAGAGGACTTGGTTCATGGCTGCGACTTATTTTCAGCCAAACTGAAAACTGTTAGACAGAAGTTTACTGTGCAGTCCAAGAGAAAACAGAGAAAGAGAGTAACCCTGCCCTGGTTTAGCGACACCTTGTGGCAATTATTGAAACAAAGAGATTTAGCCTTTAAAAAAGCCATTAAATCTAAGAGAGATACAGACATTTTATTTTACAAAGGTTTGAGGAATAAAGTGGTTAATGAAATGAGATTAGCAAAGTCCCATTTTTACATTCAAGTACTAAATGAGGCTAAAGGAAATAGTAAAGAAATTTGGAAAAATATCAATAGCCTCATAGGGCAAGAAGGACGTCACGCAGAAGACATACACCTAAAATCTCAGGGCAAGTTAATCAAAGACAATGGTTCCATTGCAAGCATCTTTAACTCATTTTTTATTGAGTCTGTCTATGAGTTAGGCAATCTTTTTAAGAAAGATGACATTACGCCTGTAGTTGGCCCACATACTAAAAATGACACAGGCTTCAGTTTGAACATCACTGATGAAACACAAACTAAAAAGAAGAACATCTGAACACTCTAACACTCCCAATCACACACTTAATCAATCTCTCAATAACACAAAGCCGTTTTCCTGATAACTGGAAGCATGCCGTTATAACACCCATTTTCAAGTCTGGAGATCGTCATGAACCAAATAACTATAGGCCAATAAGTATATTACCAGTAATTTCAAAGGTTGTAGAGAAGGTAGTTTTACAGCAGTTAACAACACACCTGAATACCTGCAACCCTGGTCTAAACAATATGCAATTTGGTTTCAGAAAGAACTACTCTACTGAAACAGCTGTTTTACACTTTACTGAAAAAATCAGAGCACAACTTGACAAAGGTGGAGTTGTTGGTGCTGTATTCTTAGACTTACGTAAAGCATTTGATACTGTTAATCACAATGTCCTCATTTCCAAGCTCTCTTATTTAAATTTTTCCACACAAACACTGACATGGCTCTCCGCATATCTTTCAAACATGGTACAATGTGTCAGAGTCAAAGACGCATACTCAAATTATGTTAAAAACACAATGGGCGTGCCTCAAGGATCTGTGTTGGGTCCTCTTCTTTTTAGTTTATACATCAATGACCTGCCACAACACTGTAATGGAGTTGATGTACAATTGTATGCAGATGATACTGTCCTGTTTGTTCATGGCAAAAATGCTCTGATAGCAGCAGAGAAATTAACAAAGGTTTTGCAAGGTGTGGCTCAATGGCTTGAACAGTCCTATCTTACTCTAAACATCAGTAAGACAAAGGGCATGTTCTTTTGTCAAACTAAGAAGCAGGCTCCAACTGCAAGCATTAAAATTAGACACGAATCCATAGATATAGTTACCGAATTAAAATATCTTGGTGTTACCCTGGATTCTAACCTCAACTTCAAAAAGCACATTAAAAAAATGACAAAAACAATTAAATATAACCTGGCTAATTTTAGACATATAAGATCTTTGCTTCCTATGGATGTAGCCAAAACATTTATGCACAGTCTCATTCTCTCACATATTTCATATTGCATCACCTGCTGGGGGCAGGCCAATGAATCTACCATTAGACCGCTAAAATCACTATATAAACAAGCTATAAAAATTCTTGATAAAAAAGCACTTCATTACCACCACTGTAATATTCTAGAGAAACACCATTTATTAAGCTTTGAAAACTTTAGAGAGTTTTCAAGCTTGTGTCTGGGGTATAGGATTCTACATGGTCTGGCCCCAGCATGTCTTTTGGAGTTTGTAGGTCATCGTCCTGCTAGTTCCATCCGATCCTCAAGAATAGCATCTGTTTATGACTGTAATATACCTCCTTACCGCACAACTTTTGGGCAGTCTTCTTTTTCTTTTAAGGCCGCAACACAGTTAGCTAGCTGTTAGCTAATGCTAACTGCTAGCGCATCAGCGTTAACATGCTAATGTTAACATGCTAATGCTAACATGCTAATGCTAACAAGCTAATGCTAAGTAATAATGCATGGGGACGACGGGGCCAGAGTCAGGCACACTCAAAATTTCTTTAGAAATTTTTCTAGTTAGCTGTGTCCCCGCTAGCTGGAAGGAAAAGGAGACCGTGAGTGTGTGTGGAAGAATATTGTGCGCAGAGTTTTCTGAGTGAGTATGGACATTATGTGAACTAGTGACAGTATGAACAGTGTATGGGAATGAATAGTGAGTTTATTAGTGTTGTGAATTTCTGCATAGTGTGCCTCAAGCCTACATGCCACCTGCCTGCCTGCCACCATGCATGCTGCTGCTGTAGAGGGTGCTCAGGACTAGTTTCTTCATCTCACATCACTTTTCTTCATTGAACAGAAGGTTTGAGGACAACTGACTAGCTGTGTTTCTGAATCTCCAAGGATCAGTGAGTACTGAGGAACACTTTTCATGAGGATTCAAATAAGCTCCAACATGCGTGCCAACACATGGTACCATAACTGAGTTTACTAAACCCCGGGTATTATTATTTTAATTTTATTTGACTTAAAGGGTGATTGCGTTTTTTGTTAATAAACACCTATGTTGTTGCACAGTATATTTGCATTCAAAATGTTTTTTTATGCTTGATGAATGTGGTGTTGGTAGGGCTATGGTGTGTTAAAGGTATGCATGGGAGGTCGTAAGCTCACATAAACTCTCTGCACTCTAGGCAGGGTCGTATGCTCTAGTTAAAGTAGATATATCCCAATTTCATTATTCTAGTAGACTCCTTCTAATCCGCCTCCCATGCATGAGGTGTTAACAGGTGAAAAGGGGTTCGCCATGATTATTCTAGCAACATTGGAGTTGAGTGGGAGGGCTACATATGTAGCAGGTGATTGGATGAGCCATCTGTCTGTCATCTGTAGCAGAAAAACCTCAAACAATTAGATCAAAGAGCCATAAAATGTAGTCCAACTCAAACAGCTGGAAAAAGAACAAAAACTATTTTCCAGGGAGATAAACTGTCAGTGCCGTTCTTTGCTTTTCTTTTAATGAAGAGATTCTCTCCATTTCCGATGCTAGCAACATCTACACTAACCACCATTGTTGTTTTTTCAAACAACAATCACTGGTAATTTTATTTGTTGCAAGTTGTGTAGCAGTAGTGTGCCTTAAACTTACCTTATCATGGAAGATGTGTATAACCAACATTAAAGTCACCTCCGTCAGTACCAGGAGCAGAAGAATCACAAAGAACTGCAAATCAGAAAAGAGCAGGTAGAGACTGACATTATAGTGTGTACAAGTGACAGTTGATGTAATTCCATTACGACATCAGATATATCTGTAAGAACATATCATATATTTCATATGCACCTCTCACCATGAACAACAAGCAGCGCTGCTCCTTTAGTGCTCCAAGACAACCCAGAAAGCCAGTCACCATCGTGATCCCACCAGCAACTAGCAGCAGATTGGCAGCTGAGAGGGATGGAAAAGACAGTGGAAGAGAGGAGAACTCTGCCTGTGTGAAGGACAGCCATACTCCAATGCCAAACAAGCCACATCCTCCTAGCTTTTCAGAAAATGGAACATCAAATCAAAGTCAAAGTACAGCATTAATCACAATGCATTGTCCTGAAAATTATGTTTCTAATAGCGAGTAGAAAATTGTGAATGAAGGAATGTTACATAAGGGATTGACTTGGCAAGTCTAAGGAATTATTTCTGAAGCACGCAGTGAGCATATTAATTTAAAGGTCCAAAGATGTGTAGGATTTAGTGTGCAAATACCAACCCAGAAGATGAGGTTAAAGACAAACATCAAATATTTGACACAGCACAAACACCTCCGAGACACAGACATCCTGCAAAGAATGAGGGAAACAGAAGAGTGAAGAATTATTTTTTAAATATGCTTCATGTCACCGATTACTGATTTAATTGTGTAGATTATTTGTTGCTTTGGAGGCGAGGCTCAGTGATTTCCACTTGCTCCATGTTTCAAACAGATATTCCCCACTCAGTGACACACCCGCTGAGAAACCAACTCTGGTCATTGGCAGCTCCATAGTAGTTAAATGCATCCCGGGGGCCAGAGCGGGCGACATCAAGTCTTATTTAAAACTGATGGCTAAAGATAAACGTAGATATAGTAAGATTGTTATTCGTGTCGGCGGTAATGACACCCAGTTACGCAAATCGGAGGTCACTAAAATGAATGTGTCATTGGTGTGTACTTACGCCAAAACGATGTCGGACTCCATAGTTTTCTCTGGACCCCTGCCCAATGTGACCAGTGATGACATCAAATCAAATTTTATTTGTATAGCCCAAATTCACAAAACATATTTTTGTCATTCCTTAGTTGGACCCAAACAACTCAGAAACTCAGAGTTGTAGCTCGGGGTCTAAGGACAGATGGTGTCACTCCCTGTACAGATTGTAAAGCCCTCAGAGGGAAAATCTGTTTTTGATTTGATTGACCTGTCTAACCAGGATGAAGACTGTTGATTTTAAGCCCAATAATTGGAGTCATGTCACGAAGTAGTCCCTCCACAGCTGCTTTAATATGAGGAATAATTGCAGTGACTCTTTAAATGTGTATGTTAATGACTGTTCTACAAAAAAAATATAAATATATCAATCAAGAACTTATTATAATATATTATATTATATGACAATTACTTTGTTTGGTGCTGTTACCCTAGTTTAGAAATATTAGCTGACAATTTTAAGAATGCAAGAATGTGTGCATTTGTGTTCATGTGTTTGTGTGTACATGGGCATGTTCACAGTGAGTTGTCCTCACTGGCTACTGACCCCACACAGGTCAAGTCAAACTGCTGACAGGAAGGAAGCTCCCTCCCCTCCTCAGTAGACCTAATTATACTGCTGCAGGCATTTCCCATGACCACAGCAAAACCTATGACTCACAGAAGAGCTAAAGTCTGAGGTAACTATGTTTTAAAGCATAGTGAGGAGTGACTGATGTTGAAAATTGTATTTATTTGTGTTACTTCCAAAACTCCAATACTCGAGTGTGTATACTGAGTAAGTATCAGCTTCTCATAAGTGGCTCATAAAATGTATTTATTTACGTTTTCAAAAAGGAAATTTGTTACTGTTCAAATGTTTCTGTATTTCCCCGTTCCTTCTGTCACCACAAAAAAATCTAATAAAACCTCACATGCGTTCACAGTGTCTGTTTGTTTTCCACTTTTTAGCAGCATACTAGTGGAAGGGGAACCGAACCAATCGTGTCAGTACTCATGTGTAGCTCATATATACAGATGCAGAGAGGGAAGCCTTTAACTTGTGGGCTATTGATCTTGGTTCATTCATAAAGGCAGCTGTGCCTAATATGCCCAGTCCGATCATTAGCACTAGCAGTCAAAATGTTCCACAGGTGCTACTTGACAGAAGGCTAACCCCGAATATACACTGCATGCGGCACGGCTGCAGAACAGCTCCGGTCCGGAACGGCTGCGTACTCCGCCGTCCGCCAACACCCATAATCCGTTTGTGATGCGCTCAGGTGCGTCTCTGCCAGCTACCGAGCGTTGCGAGAACGCACGAGATCTCGCGAATTCACGCATAATTGCGCGATATTGCCAGCTATAGTCTCTTTGACTCCTGCAATGGCATTCCACGCTGCACCTTTTTTCTGGTGTCCTTATAAAAAGGATGTGAGGTGTCATAAATGATTACGCTTGAAAACCTCTCACCTGTTGATTTCAGGTCGCCCCCGCCCATTATGACGTGTTCTTGTAATGAAACTCGATCCGTGGTGAACACAGAGTATTTTATTTTGAAAATCAACTGGGGTTTTATTTTGTATTTTGTAGCTGATTTCCTTCCCCGCACAATCTTCTCTGTGCTGAATTTATGCGCCGTGCTCTGGCGTCCGTGAAAAATAGAATCTCTGCGTATGTGTTGCGGAGGGCTGCCGGACGCTGCAGTCATGCCAGAGCCGTGACACAGCGGGGATGGAGACTGTGTGAGCTGACATATTGACTTAAATTGAAACGACGGAGCAATGTATTTTAGCCTTTACCCTCAGTTTCTATTTACAAGCATGTCCTTAAAATAATTGAGAGGCACCTGGCTGCAGACCTCCACTGTCACGCACCTCCACTGTCAGGCCCGGAAGTGATGACGTTTTTTGGGGGGTGGGGAGGTGGAGAGGACATTTTGAGAGGGTCATTTTCATTTTCAGATGAAAATGATTTTCAGATGCCTCACTGAGCAGGTTGGTCCGTTGCTGCGTTACGTCAACGTGTCCGCCATATTGGATGTGGCAGATCTGCCCGTAAAATAATACAAGGAAATGGACTGAACTTCATAAAGCGCCTTTCTACAAAGTTCTTTAAGTTAATGTCTCTTATACACCCATTCACACACACACTAATATATCTGGGAAACAAACAGGCACCAAAAACAACGTATGTAACTTTTAAAGTGATGATTATAAATGTTTACTCCTTATGTAAGCACCAAACCAACGTATGTATTTTTCTAATGCTGAGTGTTTACAGCTACTAATGTGTGTAACACTGTTACTGTGATGATAAATATTGAAATATTTATATTTAACATTTAATCTGTGTCTATAATAAACAGATCCTGAAATGTAGATGTGACATGAGGGTTTTCTGAATAAAGAGCACTAACGTTTACATTTAACTGATTTTGATTAATGATTAATCATTGATGAACATATATATATATGAGTAATAGCTTAAGAGAAAATGTGCACTGACCAAACAAAAGTTTACTATAAAAACAATATATACAATAGACCGGGAATTGAAAGATTTTATGTCAATGTTTACTAATTAATTTATTTGTGAGGAAAACGATTCAACCGGAAGTGCATTCACGAATTCACGATTTTATTTTGAAATGTATCCCTTGCATTTCCGGGCCTGACAGTGGAGGTCTGCAGTTTTTTAAAAAATGTATCCCGTTCATTTCCGGGCCTGACAGTGGAGGTGCGTGACAGTGGAGGTAGGTGCCTGACAGTGGAGGTCTGCAGCCAGCATCTCTTCAAATAATTACATCTTTTTCACTGTGAAAAAAATGCATGAATTGTGAACTTATTGGGCTATATGCATTGTTGACTTGATATTTGTTTACATATTATTAAACACATTATTAAACATAGTTGAGTACAGTAAATGGGATATTGCATCCCGTCCCATGTCTATGCAGCTTTTTGAATTTCTCTTTCAAAGTATCTTTCCTGTTTTCTGGCCCCTGTCAACAGATCATTTTAGATTTAATTTCCAAAACCATAATAAATAAATGATGTAACCATTTTTGATTTGATTCCTGTGGTAAATGTCATTAAATGTGGGTAGTCATAACTCAAGGAACTAACAGGAGCTAGAGGTCAGGTCCATATTAACAGGTCATGTAAAACATTTGAACAAACAGCAGATGCTGTTATTTTTCTTGTGAGGACAGTCTCTGAGGAAAACATACTTGATAGAAACATAGAAATATACCTAAATACAAATAGATACTTAGGCAACAATTAACATCTCAGTTTCTAAGATGAGATAAGTGTTTTCAGTGGTTGAAAAACCTGACCATGAACTGTGCTCAAACCAAAAGGAAAGTTACAGCAGAATGGTGAGTTTCCAAAAACAAAAGCAAAGTTTCTCTCTGTATGATTAGAATGTATGTGAATTTTGATGGTCTCTGTTTAAAACTATTGACAAACCTAATTAAAGCAAAGTTCCTAGGTTTAGTACTTGTGTAGATCTGTAACTCAAATAAACTTTACCTAAATATGAGTTTCCAATCTTTCAGATCTGGTCTTTGTCACGCTCTTCTTGGTTCTGCCTGGCTTCTTCAACTCTTTTTTTCAAACTTAACGTTGGTTTCCTTTTCAGCTCTCCTTTGGATTGGTCCCTGAACCAGCCAAGCTTTTCACCCAGTTGTCCTTTCTTCTCTTCCTCTGTATTGTTCTTTACTGGTTGACTCTCTCTGTCTGCTTACTCCAATTAACTTACTCTCTAATTCTGAACTTTATCTTGAATTTATGTACATTTCCAGTCGAGTGGTTCTCTTAATTTTCTTCCTTTTTGTGAACAGAACAGTGTCTATGTCAGTCCCACCCTCTCCCTCTCTCTCTCTCTCTCTCTCTCCAATTATTTCCAGATGTGTGTGTTGCTGCCCGACCTTCTCTGTGTACCTTCCGTTCCCATTTTTTTCCTGTTGCTTGTCCTTCCTCCCGCCTCCTTCCTCCAGCCTCCACCCCACAGGCTCTAAGCCTCAGTCTATCACATTGAACTCACATTTTTCTCTTTGTTTCAGAGATTTTGGGTCACTCTTTTGTTTCCTCTGTCTCAAGGATGTCTTTACAAATAGCTTCACAGACACATACTCGCATACTGGCACACTGGCACACACAAGCACACACATTTCACCAGTTACATGTTTTAAGCTAACCAGTGCTTTCATTTCCTTTCACAATAATATCAGCATCAACTTACAGAGGTTTAACCCTTGATGGGGCGGCTGTGGCTCAGAGGAAGAGCGGGTCCTCCACTAATCAGATGATCGGCGGTTCGACCCCCTGGCTCCTCCGGTAGATAGATACTGAACCCCAAATTGCTCCCGAAGGCTATGCCATCGGTGTGCGAATGCATATGAATGGTTATCTCCTCAAACTGATGAGCAGTTGGCACCTTGCATGGTAGCCAATGCCATCAATGTATGAATATGTGTGAATGAGATATGTAGTGTAAAGCTTGATCGGAAGACTAGAAAGGCGCTATATAAGTACACTCCATTTACTAAACATAGTACTGGCTTTTATTGTTGTCAAAGTTATTGTATCATTACTGAGTAATGTATTTAGCAAATGCAGAATGATTAAAAAAAAAAAATCAGCAACAGCAGATACTGTATATGGCTCTTTCTGTTTTCATACATATTTCTGAGGTCTTATTCTATGTCCCCTCCTGAAGATTTTGGTTTGGTTTGTTGCTCTAAAGATAGATAGTATTATTGCAGTGGTTCTCAACTGGTCTGGCTTCGCCGTGACCCAAATTGAGGAAAATTTTCAACTTCTCAAATTTATTTAATGAAAAGATGGTGCAGTTTGGTGGGTGTCTATTAACATTACAAGGCCTGTGAATAGACGGCACTCCGCGGCATAAAAAATCCACTTCAAAATAAAAGCACAGGATTTTGTTCTTAACATTTTTTTTCCCAGGCAAAGGCCCTCACTGCTTTATTGATCCCCGAAGGGAAATTCTTCAACTCGCTGTACTCAAAGTTGAAAAAAGAGACTATTCTAGGAAACGCATGTTGTGGCTTCATGTTTCGTCTAAGTTTTCTGGGTTTAGTGGTGGAAAAGGGGCAGATCAAGTCTGACCCTGCCAAGATTAAGGCGGTGGTCGAATGGCCTACTTCCACCACACGTAAGCAATTGCAAAGATTTCTGGGGTTTGCTCATTTTTACCGTCGATATCTCTGTAACAACAGTTGAGTTGCTGCACCACTTACCAGTTTAACCTCTGCCAAGTCACCCTTTCTTCGGTCACCTACTGCTGAAGCCACTTTTGTTAAGTTGTAGAGTCTGTTTTACTCTGCTCCTGTGTTACGTCACCCTGACTCTGGTGTTGGGGCAGTCCTGTCTCAACGCTCCTCTTCTGACCAGAAGCTGCACCCCTGCGCATTCTTCTCTCGCTGTCTCACACCTGCGGAGAGAAATTACGATGGGGGGAATCGTGAGCTGCTGGCGGTGGGGTTGGCCCTTCAGGAGTGGAGGCACTGGTTGGAGGGCTCAACTCACCCTTTTGTTGTCTGTCTGGTCTAGAACTTATATTACCTCTGTTCTGCCCGCAGACTTAACTCTCGCCAGGCTCGGTGGGCTTTGTTCCTGGGCCGTTTTGATTTTAGCCTCCTGGTCTACCCACCTTCCCTGGATTGAATACGCACACAACTCCCTGGTCTGCTCTGCCACAGGTATGTCCCCCTTTATGGCCGCTAATGGTTTCCAGCCTCCTCTCTTCCCCGCTCAGGAGGTTGAGGTGGCAGTTCCCTCAGTACAGGCGCACCTCCAGTAAGCCCATTAAGTCTGGCGTGAAGCCCGGGCTGCTCTGACCCGTTCAGCGGCTCGGAACCAGAGATTGGCAGACCGGCACCGCTTGCCAGCCCTCCAGTATCAACCTGGCCAGAAGGTTGTCCTCCCGTGATCTTCCTCTCAAGACTGAGTCCCGAAAGCTGACTCCCAGGTACATTGGCCCCTACATCATTGACCGGATCATTAACCCCTGTGTGGTGAGGCTAAAGCTTTCTCCATCCCTCAATATCCATCCATCTTTCCATGTGTCACTCCTCAAGCCTGTCTTCACCAGTCCTCTGTGAGTATCTGCTCTGGGGTCCATGTCTCTGCAAACTTAACAAATATGGTCCACGACACAATGAGAAAAAATACATGAAAGTGCAATTTTGTTAAAAAAAGATTGAATCCTGGGCCACTGCGGCAAGGACTGAGCCTTTGTACATGGGGCAGATGCTTTACCAACTCAGCTAAACTACACCCACATTTTGTTAATTATTTTGAATGTGTACTAACTGAATTTTTCACTGAAAGTTGATTTTGTTTTTATATGTTTTAACACAGTGTGGCTGAGTCGAATAAATATGACATTTACTACAAAACAATATCACAGATTTATTTGGTTCTACAGTACATAACTGGATTTTCTTTTCAAAAAGGCAAAGAACTGCTGTTCCAATGAACACTACAGCCTGCGAATCTACTAAAAGTACAATAACATAAAGAGGATCTAGTGTTAAATTAGTAAACTGGATTCACTTATTTTTCTTTTGAGTAATACAACACAATGATATCATTATCTCCTTACAACTCCAAGAGGAATCCATTACATAATATATAACAGTATAATTTTTTTATTACTTTAATAACTTTTTTCTTAACATCATTTGTGGAACACCAGAGGCTGATGTCATGACTTTTCCATGGCTGCCGAAGTTGGTCTGTGGATGCTTGAAAAGGCAGACACGGTCAACACTTTTAAGAGTAGACTTAAGACTTTCCTTTTTGATAAAGCCTATAGTTAGGGCTAGCTCAGGTCATCCCTTAGTTATGCTGCCATAGGATTAGACTGCCGGGGGACTCCACCGCCGACCCCGTTTCTTCCACATTTTTTCCCTGTTAAAAGGGTTTTTGTGGGCAAGTTTTTCCTCACTCGAACCGAGGGACTAAGGACAGAGGGTGTCACTCCCTGTACAGATTGTAAAGCCCTCTGAGGCAAATGTATTTTGTGATTTTGGGCTATACAAATAAAATTTGATTTCATTTGATTTGAAAAGAGCTGCAATTTGTCTTGACTTGAATAATTAGGACTTTATTCAAAGAAACAAGTGAGTTTGGGATGCATCCCCTGATCGGATCCCTGCCGAATTGTCCTGCCGAATTCCTCCCACCTCTTCTCCCAGGCCACTTTTATAGCCACAGAAAACATGAATAAACATTCTGAAAATGTCCTTTTAAGGACCAACTTCTTTTGTGACTTACTTTGCCATGTCTGTTTTACCTCTCAGAGAGAGATGGCAAAAGGTCATGACACAGAACTACTCAGGTAGAGAAAGGTAAAAAGGTTAGCAAAACCTCCTGCCACTCTCCCAAGAGAGGTCATAAATACTATTGAATGTTTATTCTTCATACAGACAGAGATCATTAAAACTATAGAATGTTTAGTCTTTACGTAGAGAGAGAGGTCATTGCAAATTCTTACAGACATACACTTCACATTTAACTGCAACTTTAGGAGAGATACTATGAAATGCTTATAATGCTTATAAGAAAATATACCACACTGACCCCATTCATTGACAGTTTCTCTATTCCCT
The DNA here is from genome assembly GCF_000972845.2 of Larimichthys crocea. Classification (NCBI taxonomy): domain Eukaryota; kingdom Metazoa; phylum Chordata; class Actinopteri; family Sciaenidae; genus Larimichthys; species Larimichthys crocea. The sequence goes on along the minus strand of NC_040022.1, from coordinate 20,265,410 downwards.
GGATTTGTCCATTTCTCTTTGCAGGCTGAAGGAGTACTCTGCTTTGTGATGCATGGTCAGCTTGTTGTTGACAAAGTAAAAACTGTCTGAGCACGTCTCAAATGGGTTGGCAATCATTTTCTCAACTGAGCAGAGCAAAACACAAACATATTCAGCATGAATTCGACATTGAAAGACAAAAGGTGCCAGACTATTTCTTCACTAATGTAGACATGCTAAAACACATTTTTTGTTATCGTCCAAATAATGGAACACCATTAGAAATTGTTCCATCAACAGGTTTAAATAGGAGTGCACCAACACAGGTTGTATCTGTTGTCTATATGTCTTTAAGATTTCAGATATGCCAAGGGGTGGAAACAAAGAAATGTTAAATAATGTTAGTTATCATGTTGTAGAAGTGAAACAAAAGTTTTTCCTTCCAACCACTGTATGTTTACTGTTCCTATTTTGGACAGAGCCTTACTTGACATTTAAATTTTTACCTGCATTGTGGAAATGGTTTTTGTTTGTCTGTGTAGTAGTCATTTACTTGTACCTGTCTCTGGTTCCAGGTCAGGTAAGCAGTAGATGTGCTCACAGGTGTTTCTGCTGTATGGAATGCAGAAGCCAATCTCAAAGTCAAAGGTTTTGAGCAGGAGGTTTCTGAAAAAATGTCTCTCAATCAGACGGAAACGATTCAGTGCCTTGCTGCCCACTGTGAATTCCAACCTGAGAGACAAGTGCTGATCAGCTTTAAGAAGAAAAGTGTCCATTTGATGTGTTGAAACTTTAATGTTGTTGTCCCATTTTTCCACACCAACCTCCTCCTCTGGACTTTCCCTTTTGGTCCTGTCATAATTACTACTATTATCACTTTAACATAAACTTATATCCTTTCACTTGCTGAAACAACTAATGCTGTAAGCTGACTGGGTGAAGTTAGAATTGCATTAGAACATAATTATAACTGATTCCTAGATATCTTGTCTCGACAGCACGTATTTAACACTTTATGCAGTTTGTGTAAAGTATATCTGACTAAAAATTTAAAAAATGACTTCTTAACATTTTTTACCATTAACCATATCTGGTAATGTAAAAGAAACTGTTTCATGTTCCCCAACAATACAGCAAAGAATATAGTTTCTTGGTTTTAGATATTCAAAATATATTCTTCCACTTAATACAAATAGCAGTAACAGCAGTAAATCCAAAAGAATAGCTCTGACTTACGTAGCTCCTATCTCTCTGAGGGCCAAGAATGCAGGGGAGAAGTGATATTGAATTAATCTGTTTGTATCAAGTTCAATGACGTCTTCAATTTCTGGAGAAAAAAGATAAATGACGAATAAAAAAAAGGGATGAATGGTTAGTTCCTAGTCAGATCTTTGCACTGCAGGAGGTACCCCAGGCTTCCATGTTGGAAATCAAAGTCAGTGAAGAGTCTAGCATTAACTGGTCTGAGTGTATTGGGGCACAAATGCAATTTCCCAACACTGGATTTGACAAAGGGTTGTATGCAGATATCATTGTCACCAGGGTCAAGGAAAAAAATCTACCTATTCTTGATACTCTCATTGAGGTTGTGGAGCCCCAGCCACCTTTCAGTGTCTCGTGGACTGGGTGCTGCATCTGTTGCTAGATGACATTATGATCTATAGAATTTTATATAAAATCCTTATTTGATAGATATTGTCCAAAGAGGATTAATAACATTTGATGTTTTGATTTGATTATTTGATCTTCTGACCTTTCATCTACCATCCAAAGAAATTGCAAACTTTTTTACAAAAAAATCAATGCTGTCTTTAACTCTTAGTTAAAGGTTCACATATTGTCAATTTAGTCTTCAATCAATACTCACATACAGTACGTATATTGAAATTCTAGTATAAATATACATTTCAGCAAAGTTAATTAAGGGAATGTTAATGATCAAAATTATCAGCCTATACAGTAGTGTGCATACTCCCCAATACATTTTAGTGGGGCTACAAGTCTATTTTTTCGGTTCTCCTGATAACATTCAGCATCTCAGCAAATGTAAGAAGAGAGATGAAAAAGTACCTGTTGGACCATGTTTTTTTATGTCGAGGATAACTGCTCCACTGCCCAGGTCCCTGATCTTGAAGCGAGAGAAGCTTATATTGTAGATGTTGTCTTCTGGTGAACACAGGTAATCTGGCAAACATCCAAGCAGGGCCGGTCCTAGCTATGGGCAATGTGGGCGGCCGCCCAGGGCGCATTCTCCGTGGGGGGCGCACGAACGCCCGAAAAAGCAAAAAAACGGTAATTTTCGATACCGCTCATTAAGTTAGCGGAGCGGGAGCCCCGGGAGCGGGGCGTTGACAAGGCAGAGGGGGGCGTCGGACAGACCGATGGGGGCGCACGGGAAAATGTTCGCCTCGGGGGGGGGGGGTTCGCCCAGGGCGCAAATGTGGCCAGGACCGGCGCTGCATCCAAGCAACAACAGCTGAGAATTCACCTCTTCAGAAGTGTGTTAAGCTTAGTTGGTAGAGCAACTGCCCCATGTACAAAGGCTCAGTCCTTGCTGCGGAAGCCCAGGGTTCAAACCCGACGATCGATCGATCGATCGATCGATCGATAGATTTACCCTTGGTGTAACTATTCAGCAATAAGACATGCTGTGGGGTGACTGTTTCACCAGGTTTCCATTCAGCCACGACCTCCCCTTCTGCTTCATCCAATGCTGTCCCCCCTGAAATAAACCCATTCCAAGCCTCTATGCTTCCATCGACCTCCATGTGTTTCTCATTTTCCTTTCTCTCTTCCTGATCACCTTCACTTTCTCCATTCTGCATTTGCCACTCCTCTCCATTTTCAAATGTGGTTTCCTCTTGGCCTGCCATCTGATGTGCCAATTCCTGCTTCTTTCTGCCAAATGCCCTGATTAAATCAGGCTCAATTCATTAAAACTGTCTGTTTGCAAAGTGAGGCAAATGCAGCTATGAAGGATATAATCCACAGGTCAGCTCTGCGTGGTGGTGTCTAAACTGATTATGTCACGCTGGATTTGGCAATCTATGTCATTCCGTAATTAAATCTAGACACAGGCTGTGGTATCACCTAATGGTGAAAGAACTGTGAGCACATACTCATATGGCTAACATACACAAAGCAAAAGAAATGAAAACACTTTACAGCTTGCAATTTACAGTGCAACGTCATTATGCAAATGTAAAATACTTACTAGCTCCTACTGGTACTTCAGTCAAGGTACAGCAGAAGAAAACCAGACAATGGAGAATGAGAAATGTAATGATTAATTTTAGAGAAAAGGTGAAATAAGGATTTTTGTAAATACTGAGTGGTCTTATCTTGTCAGGAGTAACAAAACGACAGGCAAGAACCCAATAGCACGACACAGGAAACAGTTCGGGTGGAGAAACAGAGTTTAATGACTTAGCAGAGGTCAAACAAGAAAGCAGTCCGCGTGGCAAACAAATCCAGTAGGAGCAGGCAGAAAGGGAGGTCCAAAGTCCAAAAGGGCAGGTCAAAACACGAGCAGGCAGGATCGGAATCAGGGTAGTAGAAGTTGCTGGATAGCTAGGGAAAACACACTAGACAATCTGGCAAAGAACTGAGGGAAGTGGACTGGTACATATACTGAGGGGCTGATTAGCTGATGAGGAGCAGGTGAGTGGAGGTGGGGCAAGCCAGGTGAATGAACTCAGCGGTTAATGCAGAGCAGGGGGGAGTGGCAGCGTCTGAAATGACATGAGAGTTAGGCTACGTTTACACGTAGCCGGGTATGTTGAGAAACAAATATTTCCCTCCCTCCGTTTTCCAAAATAACATCGTGCACATAGCATCGTTTTCAAAAAAGTCAACCCGCATAAATACGCCATCGAGCGCCGTCATAACTACGCCAAGCCTGTGGGTGGCAGTGTAGGAAGAAGGCGAATCCTCTGCAAGCCAATCAGAATAATGCTTCCATGAGCATCGTCATAGCAACAGGTAAACACTGGTCGCACTTTTGGCGCATCCGCTGCCTAAAACTCCGTTTATCTCAGTTTACACGCAAACGCAAAACCGTAGTTTTCCAGAATCTCCACTCTAGCCGGAGTTTTTAGAAAGATTCGTTTTCAGAGGCGAATTCACCGTTTGCGTGTAAAAGATAGGTACAAACGAAGGGAAATGTCTCCGTTTTTAAAAATACCCGTGTACGTGTAAACAGGGCCTTAGTGTGGAAAAAACAGAAGACAGGTGAATGAAAAACTATAGGCTGGCTGAAGTTGTGACATATCTATGGGAAACTGTGTTGGTAAGCAGAGCTGAAACGCTGACATCTTGCAGTTTCTATTAAGTAATTAGAAACTGGTTAATCCCCCCCGTTTGTGGGATTAACCAGCCGACTCGAGCCGCTCTACGGAAGAAAGAAGCTCGTCTGTTGGCGAGCTACATTCATGGCTAACACTACGCTCCATGACAACGAAGTCCTTCTACGAAACGCAAATAAAACCATCACCAACCTGAGGGAAGATAACCGTCGGCTGTCTGATGAGCTGAATAACAAAACTACCCTCTTGTCCACCTGTGTTGAAGTGGCTCATGAATAGTCCCTTCGGATTTCCTCGCTCACCACGGCCCTCCAGGACACATGGCACTGGGACCCCATCACCTGTCCACGGCCATCGCTCTGCTCGACACCGGTCCGCCCACCGCCTGTGGCGGAGGGAAACCCTTGGCTGCCACTCTCCCATCACGCTGCCTTGAACTTTCCAACCGCTATGAGCCTCTGTTGCATTTGGGATTAGACGCGGACCCTAGTCCGTCCCTCGCAGCGGCTTCACCTGCACCGGCCAGCGGCGTCTCTACGGCTTCTCGCTCTGGTGGTCGGAGCAGGAAACACTCCAGCAAAGCGGCTTCTCCTGTGCCGGCCAGTGGCGTCTCTACCATAGACATATATACATAGACGCCGCATTGAGCGGGTTGGTCGTTGGTCGCGATACGTAAACGGCGCCGCCATATTGGTTCGGGTAGATCTGCCCGTAAACTAATACAAGGAAATGGACTGAACTTCATAAAGCGCCTTTCTACAAAGTTCTTTAAGTTAATGCCTCTTATACACCCATTCACACACACACTAATATATCTGGGAAACAAACAGGCACCAAAAACAACGTATGTAACTTTTAAAGTGATGATTATAAATGTTTACTCCTTATGTAAGCACCAAACCAACGTATGTATTTTTCTAATGCTGAGTGTTTACAGCTACTAATGTGTGTAACACTGTTACTGTGATGATAAATATTGAAATATTTATATTTAACATTTAATCTGTGTCTATAATAACCAGATCCTGAAATGTAGATGTGATATGAGGGTTTCTGAATCAAGAGCACACACACACACACACACACACACATATATATATATTATATATAAATGTGCGTGTGTGTGTATGTATGTACACGTTAGTGCTCTTTATTCAGAAACCCACTATCAAGAGCACACACACACACACACACCACACCACACACACACACACAATAATATATATATATATATATATATATATATATATATATATATATATATATATATATATATATATATATATATATGTGCGTGTGTGTGTATGTATGTACACGTTAGTGCTCTTTATTCAGAAACCCTCATGTCACATCTACATTTCAGGATCTGGTTATTATAGACACAGATTAAATGTTAAATATAAATATTTCAATATTTATCATCACTTTAACAGTGTTACACACATTAGTAGCTGTAAACACTCAGCATTAGAAAAATACATACGTTGGTTTGGTGCTTACATAAAGAGTAAACATTTATAATCATCACTTTAAAAGTTACATACGTTGTTTTTGGTGCCTGTTTGTTTCCCAGATATATTAGTGTGTGTGTGAATGGGTGTATAAGAGACATTAACTTAAAGAACTTTGTAGAAAGGCGCTTTATGAAGTTCAGTCCATTTCCTTGTATTACTTTACGGGCAGATCTGCCCGAACCAATATGGCGGCGCCGTTTACGTACGATTCAGCGCTCAATGCGGCGTCTATGTATATATGTCTATGGTCTCTACGGCTTCTCGCTCTGGTGGTCGGAGCAGGAAACACTCCAGCAAAGCGGCTTCACCTGCGCCGGCCAGTGGCGTCTCTACGGCTTCTCGCTCCGGTGGTCGGAGCAGGAAACACTCCAGCACAGCGGCTCCACCTGCGCCGGCCAGTGGCGTCTCTACGGCTTCTCCCCCTGGTGGCTGCCTGGCGGCCTCCCCTCCGGCTTCTCGCGCTGGTGGTCCAAACCGGAAGCACGGCAGCGCAGCGGCTTCATCTGCACCGGCCAGCGGTGTCCCTACGGTCGCCCGCTTTGGTGATTGCCTGGCGTTATCCCCGCGGGCGACTTATGGCGCCCGTAGTTGTCTACTGCGGGACCAGAACAGCAGAGACCGCACCAGGTGGTGACCTCTGCAACACAACGGAGGCTCCTGAGGGAGGCAGTGCTCCGCCGCTCCGGCGACCTCCATCATCCAAATTGCACACCTGGCTCTCCACCCATGGCTGCGTCTGCCACCCTGCCGCCGACCAACCCACTCCACCGACCCTCACCTCCTCATCCCCTTTTCCCCCGACTACCTTGATAGTAGGCGATTCAATAGTAAGAAACATCCGTTTTTTCAATGCCACTACAAAATGTTTCCCTGGAGCCACAACATCAGTAATTATGGATATGCTCCCAAACCTACTCCAAGCACTCCCATCCTCCGTAGAGCGGGCCGTTCTTCATGTCGGCACAAATGATGTGGCCCACAGAAATTCGGAGCAGGTCAAGGAACATTTCAACGACCTATTCAGTATGCTAAAAGACTCTGGAAAAGACATCTTCATTAGTGGCCCTCTACCCACGTTCCAACGCGGAGCCGAACGCTTCAGCAGACTCCTATCTCTCCACTTCTGGCTCCAGGCAGCCTGCAGGATTCACGGTTTTATCTACATAGATAACTTCAATCTATATTGGAACAGGCCCTCCTTTTACAGGAACGACGGTCTCCACCCTAACAGGCTGGGAAACCGCATGCTCACGGACAACATACTGCACACAGTACAATACGCCAGGTATGCATGACTGTGTACATCTCACGCCCCTCTGTGTTCCTCTCTGGTGTCACCTAAACCCATGTTACCCAGCACTACCCCCCCTACTGGCCTTCAGTGGCTCCTCTCATCCAATACTCTTACACTGACAGTTCTGTGCCCATAATAAAGTCATGTACTCTTTCCCCAAGACTGAATACCAGAGATAGTAGACCACTGTCTACTCCGCACATTGACCAACAGTTGATAAACACCGTTACTGGAAATCGCCCATCTCCTCCTCATAAACTTACTGAACTGAGTAGACCACGTGGAGTAAACTTCAGTCTTCTTCGCCATTTTCCAAGACACATAACTATTCACAAATTAAAGATTGAACTGTTTAACGTACAATCTCTGAACAATAAATCATGCTTACTTCATGACCACATCCAGGACAAATGCCTAGACCTCATGTGCCTCACAGAAACCTGGCAGAAACCAGAAGCTTTTTCCGTGTTAAACAAAACCTGCCCTAATGGTTTCTGCTACCTCCAGAGAACCCGCACCTCTGGCCGAGGCGGTGGTCTCGCAGTTATCCATAGCAGTGACCTGGATATAACCCCACTGCCCCTGCCTGAGCTGTCCTCCTTTGAGTGTTTGGCATTTAAGTGTAAGCCCCCTTTTCACATGACGATACTTCTCATCTATCGACCGCCCAAACCAAACCCCGTCTTCATCACTGAAATGTACAATCTTCTTTCAATATTCTGCACCACCTCCGCTAACCTCATTATACTCGGAGATATGAATCTTCATGTTGACTCCCCTTCCTGCCACTCAGCAGCTGAATTCCTACAACTACTGGACTGTTTTAATCTCAGCCAACTTGTCGATGTCCCTACGCATACTAAAGGTCACACCCTTGATTTTGTCATCACTGATTCCATCCCCCTCAGTAAACCACAGGCCTATGATCTAGGTGTCTCTGACCGTAAAGTCATCTACATGGAGGTGCCATCTCCGTCACCACTCACTAGGCCACAACACCAAATCCGTTTCAGAAACCTGAAAAACATTAACCCTGCATCCATGTTCCTTGACCTTCAGCATCTCCTCTCAGTTAATTTTTCGACAGCCAATGACGCCGTGGACTTCTACAATAAAACCCTGAGCAACATCCTTGACCACCATGCACCAACAAAAACCAGACTAGTTTCTTTCTTCCGCACAGCCCCGTGGTATACTAGCCAGTTACGCAAAATGAAGGCGGCTGGGCGGGTACTCGAGAGGCGTTTCAAAGCCACAGGTCTCACCATCCATAAGCTGGCTTTCCGGGAACATCAGAAGGCCTACTCCAAGTCGCTTACGGAGGCGCGTTCTCTCCATTTTTCCAAAATTATTAATAACAACCCTGGACACTCAAAGCAGCTTTTCTCAAACGTCAACCATCTCCTCAATCCACAGCCTCCCTTACTGCCAGAAATAAATGAAGAATACTGCAACAAATTCATGGTCTTTTTCAAAAATAAAATCAACTCCATCCGCTCTGGCCTCTCCGGTTTCTCCACTCCGCCTGCCATGACCACTGAACCACAAATTGTAATCTCCCAGCCCCTAAATTCCTTCCCTTATGTCGGCCTCCCCGACGTTGAGAATATCATCCGGAGAATGAAACTCTCCACCTGCACTCTGGACCCCCTTCCAACATCCTTGGTTAAAGATAACCTCTCTGCAATCAGCCCTCTGATAACCAAACTAATAAACCTCTCCCTTCAGACTGTATTTGTCCCTGCTGCCCTTAAATCTGCCATAATTAGACCACGTCTCAAAAAACCCACACTCGACCCAGAAGATTTTGCCAACTATAGACCTATCTCAAATCTGCTTTCCTTTCTGACAGAAGCCGATTGAATCTAATAAAGAGATAAACACAGTACTAAGACTATCATTGTGGTTGTCCATATGAATATTGAAATCACCTACAATAATTACTTTATCTGGGAGTCACGTGATGCGGTGAAGATGATAGCTGCCCAGCCGAGCCCTGCGCTGCAGTTTTTATCCGATATTCATATTCAGAGTCAGCATAACTTGAATTACAAGTCAGACGTAAAGGAGCAGCCATGATCCACGAGAACCTGCTGGACGATAGAGCACAGAAACTCCAGGGATTTAGTTTTAGTTACTTCTGGCCAAAATGTCACCACAGCTGTAAAAGCAATGTGGGAAAAAGATTTAGGCATTTCTATTGAAGCACAAGACTGGGATTAAATTATTGGTATTACTAAACATGACTCCAGAGACATCAGAATAAGACTACACACACCACCCCAGGGCACTGACCTCATGAAAGAGATTTTGCGGATAGCAGGGATTAGGCATGGGGTCTCCCATGTTACTATTACCATTACTATTCTATGCTTATGAGTAATTCTGGTTACCCATCCAACTCAGCTCTTAAAACCTTATGGGAAAGGGATCTGAATATAAAGTCTTTACATATTAGGTGACCCTAAACCCTTGGCCCATATTGTGAAGCCCTTAACCAACTGGATTCAGAAAAATATAATGATTGGTAAGCAGATGATAATGAGAAAGTGAAAAGATGCAGAGGGCCAGGTATTTCAAGACTGGCTCATCGAGTTAGGTAAAGTAGCTGCTTTTGAAAGAATATCCTATAGTATAAGAATATCCTATAGTATAAGAAATGATATTGATAAGTCTCTTTGTTAGACTCAATTGGCTTTTGTGTAAATAAACCGACTCATTGTCTGAACCACACTCTTGATCTTGTTCTTTCATATGGCATTGAAATTGATAATCTAATAGTCTTTCCACAGAATCCTCTTCTGTCTGACCATTTTTTAATAACCTTTGAGTTCATACTACCGGACTATAAGCCTTTGTGTAGAAACTTCTACAGCAGATGTTTATCTGATAGTGCTGTAGCCAAATTGAAGGAAGTGATTCCTTCAGCATTGAATTCAATGCCATGTCTAACTGTAACAGAGGACTTGTCTGCTTCCTTTAGCCCCTCACAAATAGACCATCTTGTTGATAGTATTACAGGCTTATTACGGACAACTCTAGACTCTATTGCACCTCTGAAAAAGAAGACAATTAAACAAAGAAGGCTAGCACCATGGTATAGCCAGCAGACTCGTAAATTAAAGCAAGAGGCACGTAAATCTGAACGCAAATGGCGTGCCACTAAACTGGAAGAATTTCATCTAGTCTGGCAAGATAATCTCAAAACATACAGGAAGGCTCTCCGTAATGCCAGAGCAGCCTATTACTCTTCTTTAATTGAGGAGAATAAGAACAACCCCAGGTTTCTCTTCAGCACTGTAGCCAGGCTAACAGAGAATCACAGCTCTACTGAACCATCTATTCCTTTAGGTCTAAGTAGCAATGACTTCATGAGCTTCTTTAATGATAAGATTATAACTATTAGAGACAAAATCCATCACCTCTTGCCCTCAACAGGCATTGATCTGCATTCTGATACAGCAAGTTTTGAAACAGCTGTAAAACCTGATATGTATTTAGACTGTTTTTCTCCCATCGACCTTCATCAAATAACTTTAATCATTTCTGCAGCTAAGCCGTCAACCTGTCTCTTAGACCCCATCCCAACCAGGCTGCTGAAGGATGTTTTACCTCTAGTTAGTCATTCTTTATTGGATACGATTAATCTGTCTTTATCTCTCAAGCGGATGCAGAAAAACTAGTCCACGCATTTATTACTTCAAGGCTGGACTATTGTAACTCTTTGTTATCAGGCTGCTCTAATAAGTCTCTTAGGACTTTGCAGTTAATTCAGAATGCTGCTGCACGTGTTCTGACAGGAACCAAGATCAGAGATCACATCTCTCCCATGTTGGCTTCCTTGCATTGGCTACCTATTAAATCTAGAATAGAATTTACTTGCTGTATCACAATGCAGATCAATGCCTGTTGAGGGCAAGAGGTGATGGATTTTCTCTCTAATAATTATAATTTTATCATTAAAGAAGCTCATGAAATCATTACTAGTTAGACCTAAAGGAATAGATGGCTCAATAGAGCTGTGATTCTCTGTTAGCCTGGCTACAGTGCTGAAGAGAAACCTGGGGTTGTTCTTATTCTCCTCAATTAATGAAGAGTAGTAGGCTGCTCTGGCATTACGGAGAGCCTTCCTGTATGTTTTGAGATTATTTTGCCAGACTAGATGAGATTCTTCCAGTTTAGTGGCACGCCATTTGCGTTCAGATTTATGCGTCTCTTGCTTTAATTTACGAGTCTGCTGGCTATACCATGGTGCCAGCCTTCTTTGTTTAATTATCTTCTTTTTTAGAGGTGCAATAGAGTCTAGACTTGTCTGTAATGAGCCTGTAGTACTGTCAACAAGATGATCTATTTGCGAGGGGCTAAAGGAATTTAAAATTCTTCTCCTTATTTACAAATCTCTTCATGGTCAGGCACCATCTTATCTAAAAGAGCTCATAATACCTTACTACCCCTCTAGAACATTGCGCTCTCAGGATGCTGGGTTCCTTGTGGTTCCTATAATCTCCAAAAGTAGATTGGGAGCCGGAGCTTTCAGCTATTAGGCCCCTCTTCTGTGGAACAAACTACCATTCTGGGTTCGGGAGGCAGGCACGGTCAACACTTTTAAGAATAGACTTAAGACTTTCCTTTTTGATAAAGCCTATAGTTAGGGCTGGTTCAGGTCATCCCTTAGTTATGCTGCCATAGGATTAGACTTATCAGTTACTAGCCAGGCACGGTATTGGTTGAAGATGCAGTCACATCTCCCTTACCAAAAACCCTCTCTTTCACTTTCACTCTCTCCTTCATTCTTTCTTTCTTTCTTTCTTTCTTTCTTTCTTTCTTTCTTTCTTTCTTTCTTTCTTTCTTTCTTTCGATGCGGTGAAGATGATAGCTGCCTAGCCGAGCCCTGCGCTGCAGTTTTTATCCGATATTCATATTCAGAGTCAGCATAACTTGAATTACAAGTCAGATGTAAAGGAGCAGCCATGATCCACGAGAACCTGCTGGACGATAGAGCACAGAAACTCCAGGGATTTAGTTTTAGTTATTTCTGGCTAAAATGTCTTTTTTTCTTTCTTTCTTTCTTTTTTTTTTCCTCTCTCTCTCTCTCTCTCCCTCTCTCTCTCTCTCTCCCTCTCTCTCTCCATCTGTGGACATGTCTCATTAATGTATGTTACTAACCAAACCTTCCCGGAGTTTCTGTGCTCTGTCATCCAGCAGGTTCTCGTGGATCGTGGCTGCTGCTGTGATCCTGCACGACGTCCACTCTGCATATTATTACTGTAATTATTACTACCATATCTGCTACTGTGGTCATTTTATCATTCATTGTAATTCATTGTCATTTTATCAGTCATTGTAATTGTACAATATGTTTGTGTTGATTTGTCCTGTACACATGACATCCATTGCATGTCTGTCCGTCCTGGGAGAGGGATCCCTCCTCTGTGGCTCTTCCTGAGGTTTCTTCCACATTTTTTCCCTGTTAAAAGGGTTTTTTGTGGGCAAGTTTTTCCTTGTGACTTTGGGCTATACAAATAAAATTGATTTGATTTGATTTGATTTGATAAGTAGGGGAATTTGATAATGGGGAATGTTTTTAAGACTGTATTCTTTACAGAGTATCTAAAATATTTCTGCATATAGTGATCATAATGAGCTGTTTTGGGGGGAGCGGGATGGAAATGAAGGTGGAGGTAGACTGGATGTTATGCAGGGATCTGTTTTCCGGAAGTCTACTTGGGACAACAACAGCATAGTGGTTGTTTCCTAGTAAATGGACTTGTAGTGTATTTTCGGTGGTGATGCTGATGTTTGAAGAGAAGTTCCGCCGACACCGTCTTAGTTGTATAACAAGTTTATTACAACAAGTTCAGTATCGTACAAGTAAAACGTTACTTGGAGAGCTCCTGGCCGAATGATGAGAGACCCTCCCGACCTATGCCGGACAAGCCTTTATATAGGTTATTTTGTGCCTCCCCATGACATGCAGTGACAAGAGCCCACGGCAAACATACAATGAAGTTACTTAAGACCAAAGAAACAGAAAGATAATAAACAGTCCTTTCCCAGGAAAAAAAACCCATAGGCTTAACCTTTGACCCGACTCCTCATCAATGCATCTAAAGAGATCTAAGAGGCTCCGGCCTGTCTGACCTCTCGGTCAGATAGCCTCTGCCCCAGGAGTGGACAGGACATCAGCCTGTGACTAAACAGGTATTTTAGAATAACCCCCTAGTTAAATAGCCTCTGGCTCCAGGAGTGGTCTAAAGAAGTCTTTCCTTCAGGGCTCCGGACTGGCTGGGTCATATGACCCCTAGGTCAATAGCCTTTGTTTGTGACCAAACAGGCATCTTACAATAAAGCATTCATATAAGACTATGCTAAGACTATGCATCTATGTGCAGACACCTCATATTGCTTAACATATTGAGCATGGACTGATGTATCTGTCTCAGACTTGTTATGTATTTATTTATTTTATTAATTTATTTATTTATCTTCTATTTGTTATTTTTATGTTTTATTGTCAAATTAAGATTGTACATCTTTAATCTTGACTTGGCCGTATTTTTATGTATTTTTTTTTTCCACTGTTCTCTTAGTTAATCTTGTATAATGTAAAACTCAATAAAAAGTGAATCATAAAAAAAAAACAATAATGAGAAAGTGGAAAGATGTTCTAGGTCCATTATTTCAGGAATGGGTCTCAGAACTGGGTAAGGTGGTGGCATTTGCGAAAATATAATACAGTCTGATGAATGAGGTGGAGAAGTACAATAAAAACTGGGAAAGTTTCAGCAATTTCACTCATTACATGCAATTTAATGGACAAATTCCCAGACACTTTTCCTACCCTACTGTTGTTAAGTTGTATTCTATCTATCTGTGTCAACCTCTGTCTCAACAGTTGTAATGAAACATCTACTGATGCTTAGCTGGGGCACATCATCAGTGATGGTACCTCAGATCATTGGGTGTTTCGGGCCTTTCGAAAATCAGACACCCTCTCTCAGGCGGCCCAGCTGAGGTTCATGACGCCTCAGCTTGTGCCCCAGCAGCATTTATCCACGGATCCGCTCTCTTTATCCAGAGCCACCTAGAGGCTTTCTCTGCTGCCTCTGTGTTGTTCCGGATGGCCCTTTTCCTTCTCTCTCCTGTGATGCCCAATGCAGTGTAGGCCCTGCACAGAGACTGTCCGGCAAAGCCTCTGCACCCTACCTCCACAGGCAAACACCTAGCCTTCCAGCCTTGTCTGTGGCAGTCGCTGACTAGGCCGTCATATTTCTCCCTCTTCCGCTCAAAGGCCTCCTCCATACGCTCTTCCCACGGCACAGTGAGCTCCAGCATGACAACATTCTTCGTTGCCTCTGACACCAAAACGATGTCAGGTCTGAGGGTGGTCTTAACAACATGCTGGGGGAACTTGAGTTGGCTCCCCAAGTCCACTGACAGCTGCCAGTCCTGTGCAGTGTTGAGAAGCCCTGATGTTGCTCTTGGTCTTGTACTCAGTTTCTCCCCAGCTCTGACGGGCTAACAGTGTAACAGTAGCAGGGGGAACAGGACAGGTAGCCGGATGTGCTTGATAGCGAACAGGTAACATTCGCAGTTCCGCATAGCAGTTGACCATTAGCAGGTAACACTGATGGCAGCAGAACCATTGGCATTTTACCATAGCATGTTAGCGCTGATGCACTAGCAGTTAACATTAGCAGTTATAGCGCTGATGTGCTAACAGAACATGGCATGTTACCATTAGCAGGTTAGCGCTGATGGGCTAACAGTTAACATTAGCAGGTTAGCATTGGCAGGTTAGCTTTAGCATGTTAACATACATGTTGCATACCATGTTATATACTTGTTAGCTAATGTTAAACATAGCAGTTTAGCATTAGCATTTTACGGGATGCGCTAACAATTAACATTAGCATGATACATTAACATGTTAAATTAGCATGTTAACGCTGATGGGCTAGCAGTTAGCATTAGCATGTTACATTAGCATGTTAACATTAGCTGTTAGCATTCGCATGTTAACATTAGCATGTTAGCGCTGGGGGCACGAGTAACATTAGCATGTTAGCATAGCATGTTAGCATAGCATGTTAACATTAGAATGTTAGCATTCGCATTTTAACATTAGCATGTAGCGCTGATGGGCTAACAGTTAACATTAGCATGTTAGCATTAGCATGTTAGCATTAGCATGTTTAACGCTGATGGTAACAGTTAACATTAACATGTTAGCATTGTCATGTGTAGCATTAGCATGTTAAATTAGCATGTTGCATTGCATGTTAGCATTACATGTTAGCATTAGCATGTTAACGCTGATGCACTAGCAATTAACTTACCATGTTGGCATTACCATGTTATATTAGCATGTATTTAATTCCTAGTGGCTAATGGTAATTATCATTAGCATGTTAACGAGCTAGCTGCCTGCTGTCTCTGTCTGCCATTTTAGACAGACAAGTTCAAATTAAGTGCCAAGAACTACTAAAATGGCTGCCGCTCGCTTCTGTCTGTGGCCCCTCCCCCCTCTTCTCTTCACGCAGGCTGAGGTTGCCAAGCAACCAGGACCTAATCAGCAGCAGCTGACTGCACCTGTTAGAATGTCAGTTAGAGACTGAGAGAAATGCTGAGAACTCCTCTCGAAAAGGAAGGACTTTTGGCCAAACCGTAATTCCAATCATTGAACCGGCTTAACCTGAGCACGATGGACCTTCCTGATCGTTTAAACATATTCGTTTTGTGTCGATAAATGAAGAATGTTGCCCTCAGGAGCAAGAGAGAGAAACGTTACTTCTGCCTTTCTCCAGAAAATTTCGCTCCTTTTTTAACATTGGAGTCTATGAGGCGGTTGGCGGAGTAGTCGATCAATCAGCCTGTATGAGCCAAAACTAATAGAGACAGCTTCAACACGTGTTATCACTGCGATCACCTCGAATTTTCCTACATTTTAGGGGATAATCATGTCTGTAGCGGGCATTTGAGGCCAGGGTAGTGAAATCCGTTTTATTTTTCACTGATTGTTCTCTCCCCTCTCACTCTACGATGACATCACGCACTCTAGGTCTGGAGATTCTCGCAATACACACCCATCATTTTTTGGCTTCTTTTTCGGATTTTTGGCAAAAACCGTTTGCCGAAACCCTTAGAAAAGACATAGCCACACATGTCCCGGCCGAGCCGCACGTTTCGATACCCTTTTGTGTATGTGCGACAAAAATCTGGGAGGAGTAGCGAACCGAAAAAAGGGCTAAGAATAAAAGTATAATAATAATAAGAATAAGCGCGGTGGAATAACATATAGTGTGGCGCTTTGCACGCACACTCAATAATATAAGAATAGCGCGGTGGATAACATATAGTGTGCGCTTTGCACGCACACTCAATATAATAAATAAGCGCGTGGATAACATATAGTGTGCGCTTTGCACGCACACTCAATAATGCCATGAAAACACGCAGAAGAACAATAGTTGACGAGTGTCGTAGGCACTCTCACTAATAAGGCCATGAAACACGCAGAAACATAGTTGACGAGTGCTACGGCACTCGTCAACTACTCCCAGAGCTTGCTAGCTCTGTGAGTAGTTGACGATGTCGTAGGCACTCGTCACTAATAGAATAAGCCCGAGAGATAATAAAGAGTGTGCTCTTTCAGGCACACTCAATAATAAGAAGAAGAATAAGCGCGGTGGAATAACTATAGTGTGCGCCTTGCACGCACACTCAATAGCAGCATAAGCGTATTCCTAGTGGCTAATGGTAATTATCATTAGCATGTTAACGAGCTAGCTGCTCTGCTGTCTCTGTCTGCATTTAGACAGACAAGTTCAAATTAAGTGCCAAGAACTACTAAAATGGCTGCCGCTCGGCTTCTGGTGGCCCCTCCCCCTCTTCTCCTTCACGCAGGTGGGTTGCCAAGCAACCAGGACCTTATCAGCAGCAGCTGATCTGCACCTGTTAGAATGTCAGTTAGAGACTGAGAGAAAATGCTGAGAACTCCTCTCGAAAAGGAAGGACTTTTGGCCAAACCGTAATTCCAATCATTGAACCGGCTTAACCTGAGGCACGATGAGACCTTCCTGATCGTTTTTCATATTCGTTTTTTGTCGATAATGAAGAAAAGAATGTGCCCTCAGGAGCAAGAGAGAGAAACGTTATCTCTGCCTTTCTCCAGAAAATTTCGTCCTTTTTTAACATTGGAGTCTATGAGGCTGTTGGCGGGAGTAGTCGATCAATCAGCCTGTATGGAGCCAAAACTATATAGGAGACAGCTTCAACACAGTGTTATCACTGCGATCACCTCGAATTTTCCTACATTAGGGGATAATCATGTCTGTAGCTGGGCATTTGAGCCAGGGTAGTGAAATCCGTTTTATTTTTTCACTGATTGTTCTCTCCCCTTCCACTCTAGCGATGACATCACGCACTCTAGGTCTGGAGAAGTTCTCGCATCCACACCATTCATTTTTTGGCTTCGTTTTTCTGGATTTTTGGCAAAACCGTTTGCCGAAACTCTTAGAAAGTCTTAGCCATCGTTCCCGGCCGAGCCGGTCGTTTTGATACCCGTTTTGTGTATGTGCGACAAAAACTCTGGGAGGAGAAGCGAGCCAAAAAAACCGGAAGAAACGGAAGACGAATAAGGAATAAAGCCCGGAGAATAAAGAGTGTGCTCTTTCAGGCACACTCAATAATAAGAAAGAATAGCGCGGTGGATAACATATAGTGTGCGCTTGCACGCACACTCAATAAGAATAAGCGTGGCTGGGGAGAAGCGGGGTGGATAACATATATGTGGCGCCTTGCACGCAACCTCAAAATAAATAATAAGCGGGTGGATAACATGTAGTGTGCGCCTTGCGCGCGCGACACTCAAAATAAGAAAAAGCGCGGTGGATAACATATAGTTGCGCCTGTGCACGCACACTCAATAAGCGCGTGGAAACATATAGTGTGCGCCTTGCACGCACACCAACTAGAAAAATTCCTAAAGAAATTTGAGTGTGCCTGACTCTGGCCCCGTCGTCCCCATGCATATTACTGACACTGCTCAGAAAATTCAGTATAATACAACAAGCGGTGTCATCATTGCCTTTTTAGTGGCTCTCTTATTTGAAGGGACTCTTATTTTGAAAAACTTGTCCTGTGTGTGTGTGTGTGTGTGTGTGGTGTGTGTGTGTGTGTGTGTGTGTGTGTGCTTGTTCTGTCTGTCTGCCTGTGTGTTTTGTGTCTGTCTCTCTATCTATGTGTTTGTGTTTTGTGAGAGACAAGGATAAATGGCCGACATTAAAAATGTAGTCTTGATAGTCTGAATCTACAGAGACTTCAAAAAAGTTAGCAACCAGGGTGAGCTGCAGGTCAGAGCAAAGTCACAGGTGCTGTATGCAGCCTGTCTGTCCCACTGAGATGCACAGTATATGTCTGAATGATCCCCTTGAAGGTGGCCAAAAAAACCTATAAGGTATGCATAAACCGAAATCTGAAATGACCAGAAGAATGCTCGTCTTGTGTATAATGTCTGTGCCAAGTTTCAGCAGGCAAAATGTTATAAACATGACATCACTCACTCTAGCTCTGGAAAGTTTCGCAATACACACCCATTCATTTTTTTGGCTTCGTAATTGTCGACTTTTGGCAAAACCGTTTGCCGAAACTCTTATAAAAGTCATAGCCATCGATTCCCGGGCCGAGCCGTCGGTTTTGATACCCATTTGTGTATGTGCGACAAAAACTCTGGGAGAGAAGCGAACCGAAAAAAACACGGAAGAAACGGAAGACGAAGAATAAGCCCGAGAGATAATAAAGAGTGGCTCCTTCAGGCACACTCAATAATAAGAATAAGCCCGAGAGGTTTTAAAGAGTGTGCTTTTTCAGGCACACTCAATAAGTGCGGTGGATAACTATAGTGTGCGCCTTGCACGCACACTCAATAATAAAATATAAGCTCAGAACAAGACTTTTAAATGAATTATATTTAGAGTGAGTTAGGTTTAGGATTTATTTATAGACTCAAGTCATCCAAATATAGCTCCAACTCCCACCTCGACCAGTACTTTCGAGGAATATGAGTATTACATGACTCAGAGGAGTGGATTCATTTAAGTTAACATAATCCAACTCCTGCACCAGGTTTCAGTGAGACAAACAAATCAATATCAATAATCAGATATAATAATCTTGACTAAGACAGATTTAGAGGGACAGGACCTGTATTACAATATCCCATTTATTCTCTTTTTCTTATTTATCTAATAATGTAGGTGGACGGGGGACGTAAGAACAGTCTCTATACTAAGAGGACTGGGTGGGCAGCTGCTCTAATGGAGGCACAAAGAAGCGTAAAGACTGCAGCTCTTCTTCCTGGTCTCAACTCGGGTTGTCGACATTGTTTTGGTCGACTAATAAACTTGGCCATATTTTTGATTTGAGAGCTGCTCCATCCAAAGTGAGGATGTCCTAGCAAACTCTTCTCTTGCAACTGCCTGGTATTTCATATGTTCCAATTCTTGCAGCCCACATAGGTTTGTGCTGGCACACCTCACCGAGTCTTACCGCCGGTGTGGACTTGACCCCAGCTAGCGTGCGGTGTGTGTGCAACACCACACCCTCTCTCTTATTTGTTGACCTCCGATTTAGGTTCCTTCGCACTACGTTTTCATACTTACTGCCTCTGCTCCTCGTATTATTATCTCTACATTTACGCAGTTTTCAAATTTTTAATAAATGCCGCCCGCTCTGGCCTCTGGGATGCATTAACAGATGGCCCCGGGTGTCGCTAATTCACGGAAACTTCTCAGCAGGTGTGTCACTGAGGTGGGGAAAATTTGTGTGAAACGTGGTTTGGTTGGTTGGTGGTATCGTGGGATTCAGCTTGGGTCGGCTTTGCTTCCCCTTTGGACAGTCACCCAGTCCTGCACCCCTCTACATCTCCTGGCTATGCGTACGCTACCTAGTAGATCATGGAACTTCCACATTGAGGAACTGTAACGTGGACTGTGACTTGCTTGGTCAGGACTTTGGTGTTGAGATCCACATCCCACTTACCATGTAAAATGAGTACTTGCTTAGCGGATGATCCCACCCATGTATGAGAACATTGTTGGAGTCTCTTTTCTACATTCAGTTTAAGAACTAATTACAATGTGAAGTATTTCAATGGCTGGCTCCTGGTGATATGCTGGAATTGCTGATATTAGGATAAACTACATGAGTGTCTCAACGGTTAGCCTAACATTGTTTTATCTCATGGGCCCTGTTGTAAACCTGTAAGGTAGACATGCACCACATCAGCAGTTGATTTGCCCCACTTCCTCCACGTCTCATCCAAATGTGGCCATACTTGCAATTCTGCATGTGAATGTAAGAGATTAGGATGTGTAGAGCAGAAAAGGATCTGAAAAGTTGCAATGTTGAATAGTTAAAATTTAATTTGTTCTTGCATGACAAAAAATCTACAAGTACAAATTCAACATTTTTTTCTGTGAATCTACCTTCATTGACAGATGAAGCTATATTCTAAAACAAATATACTTCCTTTCTAAAGGTGCTCGGGGATCCTTCACAAAAACACATCATAATAACATGGATGCATATACTGTCTGTTACAGCAGGTGCACATATCAGGCAGTCACACGCTGTATGACCATTCACACTGTAGTAACACTTCCATTTAAAACAATGAACTTCCTTTGCATGCAGCATATAATGTAGCATCTGCTCTAACACTGTCTCAGTCTTCCTGTTTGAATTTACAATAGCAGGTAAACTAAGTGCACTACAAACAAATAGTGAAAGCAGACTGCTGGTCTGCATGCTCTGTCCCTGTTAGTCTAGTGCTCCATGTTTATATCATTCTATTCCATCTTTCTCCTCCTTCTGGTATCTGATCCAATTCCTCCTCTGAATCTTCCTCTTCTTCCAGTGTGCAGCCCCTCATTTGGCCCCAGAGTGGAGCCAGTCTCCCCTCTGATGTCACACCCATGGCTGAATGATCTGGTCTCTAAATGAGAGAGGGGAAGGTAGAGTAGTATCTATCTTTTTGATACTCCATAGAGTGATTTGTCCGACATTATGGGCAATACCACCCTTAAACACTCACCGTGATAATCTTTGATCATGCTGACTAGGCAAGGGCCTCCTCTCCTTCTCTTCCTCTGTCATACCCTCCATTGGATCAGGCTGCTCTGCTTCCCCCGGCAGTCACCAGGTTAATCCTGGCTTTGGCCTGCTGATACTCCTCTGTGTCTGAGTCAGAGTCACTGGAGTACCGGGAGCATACTGGCTGTCGCCAGAATTTCTTCTCCATTCAACAGTCCCCGAGCTGCTAGGACGCGCAGCATTGCCATAACCCGTATATTGACAAAGCGGCTGACTGAAAAGACACAAGATGCAAACTTTACTGCTCTACACTTTACTTATGAAGTTGCTGAAAAGAGTTCATTTTTCTTTTGGTGCATATTTCTAAAAGCATAGGTTTCATAGGTGCAGAGATGGGAAGTAACGAAGTACAAAATACTTCAACTGTACTAAGTAGAATTTTCGGGTATCTATACTTATACTTCATTATTTATTTTTCTGCCAACTTTTGACTTTTACTTCTTACATTTTAGCATAAGTATCCATACTTTCTACTCCCTACATTTTCTTTATTTTTTTTTTGCGCATATGCGAAAGCTGCGCGCTGCCTGTTACGCTCCTCCAGCCTTTGGTCGCTTTTTGACCTTTTTCCTCTTTTGTTCGTTTTTGTTTTCTTCGCTGTGGCTCTGTGGAGTCCTGTCCTCTCTGGCAGGGTTTGTTTAGAGCTTTTTTTGTGCTTTTCTGTGTGTTTTTTCTTCGTGTTGTTTTTTAAAATGCCGCTTCCCACCTGGACACACTGCCTTTGTTTACTCGCGGGAATAGCTGATTGCGCTAATGCCGGCCGGCATAGCAGCAAGACCGACCTATATACCAGCTGAACTCTGAACCTGTCACATCCACAACCAAAGAACAGCTCTGTTGCCCGGATGTCGACCTGTTGACCTGCTAGCCGACTCCGTCCATACTATCTGCTGAGAGAGATCCCGCATGTCAGCATCGTTGTCCTGTCCATCCCTCTGCAAACCAACATTATTTTATTTATTATTATTTTTATATATATATATATATATGGCATGCCATGCCATTCAGAAATTAAACCTTTGAATATATTGAATGAGACCTTGAATATATTGAATGAAACTCTGAATAATTGATGAACTGAATATATTGAATGAAACTTTGATATATTGAATGAAGTCTGAATATATTGAATGAACCTTGAATATATTGAATGAAACTTCACTGACGTCAGACTTTGCGGCAGTGCCTGCAGCCACCTTGTGTAACAGTCTGTAAAAGCGAAAGACAATGAGAGTCGGCTGCCCGCAATCTAGTTGCACATATTAAGCAATGAGGCCATGATAAATGCACTGGGGAATGCCTCAATTTTTAACCGTGGCAGGCCTACAACAGGCAAAGTTTCGCCAATATTCTCATTATGCATTTGGTTTGTCTGTCCCAGTCCGCTGTGTGAGTAGCTTGCCCAAGCTGACAATGTGTCGCGGATCATAAAAATGTTCAATATTAAACACCCATTTCACCCTGCATTGGCGAATGATGGGGTGATGCTTATGTATCTAAACAATATATGAAGAGCTTCTCTTTCAGTTCATGAAATCCCTGTAGCCGCAGCAGCTCCTCCAGTCCCGGAGAAGTGTTGCGTCAGAGAGCAGTGCCATTACGCACGGCCATTCACTGTTTTACCTTCATTAAATCCCCGGAAAACTATATCAAGCTAACCCATACAGTGTTGGACCTTTCTGTGTGATGGGTGGAGATTGTACACTGGGTCAGGGTGGACTGGGAACAAAATTCGGCCCTGGCATTTTTTTTCTGGACTGGCCCACCATTAGAGCCATTTGGTGTTTAGCTCGGGAGCTTAAGCAACCACTCCAATGTGAAGGCTCGCTGCGGAGGCGCAGGTTTGACTCTGACCTGTGCGGCCCTTTTCCGCATCTTAACTCAGATTTCTCTGCTCCTCCTTTCCTTTTAGAACCGCTGTCATCCATAATTATTGTAATTAATATTCGTGCACTATAACGATGAAGTTTATCTATAGACTGTATATGAGCTATCCTGTTTCGGTTTCACAAAACCTAGCGGCTGCAGGACGCATCCATTGAGGGGGCGGGGGGGGGGGTTTAAATCGTAACTTCTGAACCTGTCATGAAAGGCAAATATAACCGAATTAGCCAGTGCAACCCAAGCCTATTCCAAATGGATGCAAATGGGCCGCAAGTCAATTTTGGGCTACTGGGCAAATGTTGCAAAGGCTACAAAATAACAAATACATACATACAAAAAAACATCGGAGGGCACCGGCCCATATGTGGCCGAGATGGACCGGCCCATCTGGCATTTGCCCGGTATCACAGACTGCCAGTCCGAGCCTGCACTGGGTGTTGTGGGGCTCTCCTGTGGAGGTTGAAGGCATGCGGAGGTTGGCCTGATAAACAGCTGCCGGCCTGTTTTATGTCTGCCACGATTAAAAGGGAGCGAACTTTCTTGTCAGGAAAACGTATTAGTCAGGGGTATCGGGGGGATTTTGGCCCGTACATGCCAGTGTTATGATGTCCTCATAGTTTAATGTTGCTGCAACAGGAGTTACTTTCCTGTTTTTTGAAGATTTACTTTCCTGTTTTTTGAAGATTTGTGCAAGTCATCATTCAAAACTCTGAGTTAAGGATCACATCAGTCCTGTGTTTACCTCTCCCCCAACCACACACAAACAGTGATGTGATAGTTCTCACATAAATGCAGTCAAAGACCTACACATGCTCTCTGCTGTTAAATAGATGTTAGTCAAGGGTATGCATTTATGTTACTGTCTAGCTTTGAAGTCTGCTTTGACGGATAATATTGTGTAGGCTAATATATATTTGCATACCAATAAGTTTTTGAACACTATGCACATAGTGCGAATCCCTCATTCTTGTACAGCAGTTTTATTTTATGTGTTAGGAAAGATTGGCCAATGTAGCTTTTGGTATTGATTTCAGTTCATTTTCTTTGCTTGGACAGACTGTGGGTCCTGTAAGATTTTCCCTAAAATGGTGGTTTTGTCCTTCATAGATTACCAGTACTTTATATTTAAGTATATTTTAGAGTGTACTTTCACTTTAACTTAAGTAAAAAGTTGAGTCAATACTTAAACTTTTACTAGAGCTTTTTAAACACAGGTATCTATAACTTGTACTTGGTAAAGAATGTGTGTACTTTTGACACCTCTGCATAGGTGTGACATTTCAATGAAAAGAGATGGGAGTAATGAAATAGTATGAATGTTGTATGAATGGAAAGAGTCCACAGTAACTTTCCAAGCAAAGAAAAAATAACTGAAATCATACAAAAAGCTACATTGGCCAACTCTTTTCTAAACACATATAAGAAAAACTGCTGTACAAGAATGAGGGATTGCGAAGCTCAATGTGCATAGTGTTCAAACTTTATTGGTATGCAAATTATATTAGCCTACACAAATATTATCCTCAAAGCAACTTCAAGCCTAGACGTAAACATTAAATGCATACCCGTGACTAACATCTATTTACAGCAAGAGAGCATGGTAGTCGTT
>NC_040022.1:20232275-20240662 GCF_000972845.2 Larimichthys crocea | reverse complement strand
GGGCTAACAGTGTAACAGTAGCAGGGGGAACAGGACAGGTAGCCGGATGTGCTTGATAGCGAACAGGTAACATTATAGTTCGAGCATAGCAGTGTGACCATTAGCAGTTAACACTGATGGGGCAGCAGTTACCATTGGCATTTTACCATAGCATGTTAGCGCTGATGCACTAGCGTTAACATGAGCAGTTTTTAGCGCTGATGTGCTAACATAACATTGGCATGTTACCATTAGCGTTAGCGCTGATGGGCTAACAGTTAACATTAGCATGTTAGCTTGGCATGTTAGCTTAGAAGTTAACATTACATGTTGCATACCATGTTATATCTTGTTAGCATAATGTTAAACATTAGCATGTTGCATTAGCATTTAACGGGATGCGCTAACAATTAACATTAGCATGAAACATTAACATGTTAAATTAGCATGTTAACGCTGATGGCTAGCAGTTAGCATTAGCATGTTGACATTAGCATGTTAACATTAGCCGTGTTAGCATTCGCATGTTAACATTAGCATGTTAGCGCTGATGGGCTACAGTAACATTAGCATGTTAGATAGCATGTTAGCATAGCATTGTTACATTAGAATGTTAGCATTCGCATTTTAACATAGCATGTAGCGCTGATGGGCTAACAGTTAAACATTAGCATGTTAGCCTTAGCATGTTAGCATTAGCATTTTAACGCTGATGGTAACAGTTAAACATTAACATGTTAGCATTGTCCATGTGTAGCATTAGCATGTTAAATTAGCATGTTGCATTGCATGTAGCATTACATGTTAGCATTGCATGTTAACGCTGATGCACTAGCAATTAACTTACCATGTTGGCATTTACCATGTTAATATTAGCCATGTATTTAATTCCTAGTGGCTAATGGTAATTATCATTAGCATGTTAACGAGCTAGCTGCCTGCTGTCTCTGTCTGCCATTTTTAGACAGACAAGTTCAAATTAAGTGCCAAGAACTACTAAAATGGCTGCCGCTCGCTCTGGTTCTGGTGGCCCCTCCCCCCTCTTCTCTCTCACGCAGGCTGAGGTTGCCAAGCAACCAGGACCTAATCAGCAGCAGCTGATCTGCACCTGTTAGAATGTCAGTTAGAGACTGAGAAAATGCTGAGAACTCCTCTCGAAAAGGAAGGACTTTTGGCCAAACCGTAATTCCAATCATTGAACCGGCTTAACCTGAGGCACGATGGACCTTCCTGATCGTTTACATATTCGTTTTGTGTCGATAAATGAAGAATGTTGCCCTCAGGAGCAAGAGAGAGAAACGTTACTTCTGCCTTTCTCCAGAAAATTTCGCTCCTTTTTTAACATTGGAGTCTATGAGGCGTTGGCGGGAGTAGTCGATCAATCAGCCTGTATGAGCCAAAACTAATAGGAGACAGCTTCAACACGTGTTATCACTGCGATCACCTCGAATTTTCCTACATTTGAGGGGATAATCATGTCTGTAGCTGGGCATTTGAGGCCAGGGTAGTGAAATCCGTTTTATTTTTCACTGATTGTTCTCTCCCCTCCACTCTAACGATGACATCACGCACTCTAGGTCTGGAGATTCTCGCAATACACACCCATCATTTTTTGGCTTCTTTTTTCTGGATTTTTGGAAAAACCGTTTGCCGAAACCCTTAGAAAAGACATACCACACATGTCCCGGCCGAGCCGCACGTTCGATACCCTTTTGTGTATGTGCGACAAAAACTCTGGGAGGAGTAGCGAACCGAAAAAAGGGCTAAGAATAAAAGTATAATAATAATAAGAATAAGCGCGGTGGAATAACATATAGTGTGCGCTTTGCACGCACACTCAATAATAATAAGAATAAGCGCGGTGGATAACATATAGTGTGCGCTTTGCACGCACACTCAATAATAATAAGAATAAGCGCGGTGGATAACATATAGTGTGCGCTTTGCACGCACACTCAATAATGCCATGAAAACACGCAGAAGAACAATAGTTGACGAGTGTCGTAGGCACTCGTCACTAATAATGCCATGAAACACGCAGAAGAACAATAGTTGACGAGTGCCTACGGCACTCGTCAACTACTCCCAGAGCTTGCTAGCTCTGTGAGTAGTTGACGAGTGTCGTAGGCACTCGTCACTAATAAGAATAAGCCCGAGAGATAATAAAGAGTGTGCTCTTTCAGGCACACTCAATAATAAGAAGAAGAATAAGCGCGGTGGATAACATATAGTGTGCGCCTTGCACGCACACTCAATAAGAATAAGCGTGGTGGATAACATATAGTGTGCGCCTTGCACGCACACTCAATAATAATAATAAGCGCGGTGGATAACATGTAGTGTGCGCCTTGCACGCACACTCAATAATAAGAAAAAGCGCGGTGGATAACATATAGTGTGCGCCTTGCACGCACACTCAATAAGCGCGGTGGATAACATATAGTGTGCGCCTTGCACGCACACTCAACTAGAAAAATTCCTAAAGAAATTTTGAGTGTGCCTGACTCTGGCCCCGTCGTCCCCATGCATTATTACTGACACTGCTCAGAAAATTCAGTATTAATACAACAAGCTGTGTCATCATTGCCTTTTTATTGGGCTCTTATTTTGAAGGGACTCTTATTTTGAAAAACTTGTCCTGTGTGTGTGTGTGTGTGTGTGTGTGTGTGTGTGTGTGTGTGTGTGTGTGCTTGTTCTGTCTGTCTGCCTGTGTGTTGTGTGTCTGTCTCTCTATCTATGTGTTTGTGTTTGTGAGAGACAAGGATAAAATGGCCGACATTAAAAATGTAGTCTTGATAGTCTGATATCATACAGAGACTTCAAAAAAGTTAGCAACCAGGGTGAGCTGCAGGTCAGAGCAATTAGTCACAGGTGCTGTATGCAGCCTGTCTGTCCCACTGAGATGCACAGTATATGTCTGAATGATCCCCCTTGAAGGTGGCCAAAAAAAACCTATAAGGTATGCATCAAACCGAAATCTGAAATGACCAGAAGAATGCTCGTCTTGTGTATAATGTCTGTGCCAAGTTTCAGGCGAAAATTGTATAAACGATGACATCACTCACTCTAGCTCTGGAAAGTTCTCGCAATACACACCCATTCATTTTTTGGCTTCGTAATTGTCGACTTTTGGCAAAACCGTTTGCCGAAACTCTTATAAAAGTCATAGCCATCGATTCCCGGCCGAGCCGGTCGTTTTGATACCCATTTTGTGTATGTGCGACAAAAACTCTGGGAGGAGAAGCGAACCGAAAAAAACACGGAAGAAACGGAAGACGAAGAATAAGCCCGAGAGATAATAAAGAGTGTGCTCCTTCAGGCACACTCAATAATAAGAATAAGCCCGAGAGGTTTTAAAGAGTGTGCTTTTTCAGGCACACTCAATAAGTGCGGTGGATAACATATAGTGTGCGCCTTGCACGCACACTCAATAATAAAATATAAGCTCAGAACAAGACTTTTAAATGAATTATAATTTAGTTTAGGTTTAGGATTTATTTATAGACTTCAATCAGTCAAATATAGCTCCAACTCCACCACCTCGACCAGTACTTCGAGGAATATGAGTATTACAATGACTCAGAGGAGTGGATTCATTTAAGTTAACATATTCATCCTCCTGCAGCCAGGTTTCAGTGAGACAAAACAAATCAATATCATAATCAGATATTAATTCATTGACTAAGACAGATTTAGAGGACGAGGACCTGATATTCAATAGTCCACATTTAATTCTCTTATTTTATCTTTAAATAATGTAGGTGGACGGGGGACAGACACAGTCTCTATACTAAAGGACTGGGTGGGCAGCTGCTCTAATGGAGGCACAAAGAAGCGTATAAGACTGCAGCTCTTCTTCCTGGTCTCAACTCTGGGTTGTCGACATGGTTTTGGTCGACTAATAAACTTGGCCATATTTTTAGATTTGAGAGCTGCTCCATCCAAAGTGGGATGGATGCAATCTCTCTGAATCAGACCAGGTTTTCTCTAGAAAGGTGTCCAATTATCTATGAAGCCCACATAGTTTGCTGGACACCACCTCGACAGCCAGCGGTGGAATGACAACATGCGGTGTGTGTGACAACACACACACCCATGCCACATTAATTTTAGTGACCTCCGATTGGCGTAACTAGGTGTCATTACTGCCAACGTGAATAACAATCTTACTGTATTTATTCTTATCCTAAATTAGCAGTTTCAAATTTGATTAAATGCCGCCCGCTCTGGCCTCTGGGATGCATTTAACTATGGCCCCGGTGTCGCTAACTTCACGTAAACTTCTCAGCAGGTGTGTCACTGAGTGGGGAAAATTTGTTTGAAACGTGGTTTGTGGTTGGTGGTGTATCGTGGGATTCAGCTTGGGGCTTTGCTTCCTTTGGACAGTCACCCAGCCTCCTGGCAGCCCCTAATCAGCTGTGCATGGCTAGCTGAAGCTACCTTAGGTGGCTACAGAGGACTTGCTAACTGGGGACTTGCTTGGTCAGACTTTGGGATGATCCCACCCATGTATGAGAACATTGTTGGAGTCTCTTTTCATCATTCAGTTTAAGAACTAATTACATGTGAAGTATTTCAATGGCTGGCTCCTGGTGATATTGCTGAATTGCTGATATTAGGATAAACTACATGAGTGTCTCAACGGTTAGCCTAGACATTGTTTATCTCATGGGCCCTGTTGTAAACCTGTAAGGTAGACATGCACCACATCAGCAGTTGATTTGCCCCACGTTCACTCTCCAAATTGTGGCCATACTTTGCAATTCTGCATGTGAATGTAAGAGATTAGGATGTGTAGAGCAGAAAAGGATCTGAAAAGTTGCAATGTTGAATAGTTAAAATTTAATTTGTTCTTGCATGACAAAAAATCTACAAGTTTACAAATTCAACATTTTTTTCTGTGAATCTACCTTCATTGACAGATGAAGCTAATTCTACAAATATAACTTCCTTTCTAAAGGTGCTCGGGGATCCTTCTACAAAAACATCATAAATAACATGGATGCATATACTGTCTGTTACAGCAGGGTGCACATATCAGGCAGTCACACTGCTGTATGACCATTCACACTGTAGTAACACTTCCATTTAAAACAATGTAACTTTCCTTTGCATGCAGCATATAATGTAGCATCTGCTCTAACACTGTCTCAGTCTTCCTGTTTGAATTTACAATAGCAGGTAAACTAAGTGCACTACAAACAAAATAGTGAAAGCAGACTGCTGTCTGCATGTCTCTGCCCTGTTAGTCTAGTGCTCCATGTTTATATCATTCTATTCCATCTTTCCTCCCTTCTGGTATCTGATCCAATTCCTCCTCTGAATCTTCCTCTTCTTCCAGTGTGCAGCCCCTCATTTGGCCCCAGAGTGGAGCCAGTCTCCCCTCTGATGTCACACCCATTGGCTGAATGATCTGGTCTCTAAATGAGAGAGGGGAAGGTAGAGTAGTATCTATCTTTTTGATACTCCATAGAGTATTTGTCCGACATTATGGGCAATACCACCCTTAAACACTCACCGTGATAATCTGTTGATCATGCTGACTAGGCAACGGGCCTCCTCCTCCTTCTCTTCCTCTGTCATACCCTCCATTGGATCAGGCTGCTCTGCTTCCACCCGGCCAGTCACCAGGTTAATCCTGGCTTTGGCCTGCTGATACTCCTCTGTGTCTGAGTCAGAGTCACTGGAGTACCGGGAGGCATACTGGCTGTCGCCAGAATTTCTTCTGCCATTCAACAGTCCCCGAGCTGCTAGGAGCCCGGCAGCATTGCCATAACCCGTATATTTGACAAAGCGGCTGACTGAAAAGACACAAGATGCAAACTTTACTGCTCTACACTTTACTTATGAAGTTGCTGAAAATAGTTCATTTTTTCTTTTGGTGCATATTTCTAAAAGCATAGGTTTCATAGGTGCAGAGATGGGAAGTAACGAAGTACAAATACTTCATTACTGTACTTAAGTAGAATTTTCGGGTATCTATACTTTACTTCATTATTTATTTTTCTGCCAACTTTTGACTTTTACTTCTTACATTTTAGCATAAGTATCCATACTTTCTACTCCCTACATTTTCTTTTATTTTTTTTTGCGCATATGCGAAAGCTGCGCGCTGCCTGTTACGCTCCTCCAGCCTTTGAGGTCGCTTTTTGACCTTTTTCCTCTTTTGTTCGTTTTTGTTTTCTTCGCTGTGGCTCTGTGGAGTCCTGTCCTCTCTGGCAGGGTTGTTTTTAGAGCTTTTTTGTGCTTTTCTTGTGTTTTTTCTTCGTGTTGTTTTTTAAAATGCCGCTTCCACCTGGACACACTGCCTTTGTTTACTCCGGGGAATAGCTGATTGCGCTAATGCCGGCCGGCATAGCAGCAAGACCAGCCTATATACCAGCTGAACTCTGAACCTGTCACATCACAACCAAAGAACAGCTCTGTTGCCCGGATGTCGACCTGTTGACCTGCTAGCCATTGACTCCGTCCATACTATCTGCTGAGAGAGATCCCGCATGTCAGCATCGTTGTCCTGTCCATCCCTCTGCAAACCAACATTAATTTTTATTTATTTATTTATTTTTATATATATATATATATAATGGCATGCCATGCCATTCAGGAAATTAAACCTTTGAATATATTGAATGAGACCTTGAATATATTGAATGAAACTCTGAATATATTGAATGAAACTCTGAATATATTGAATGAAACTTTGAATATATTGAATGAAGTCTGAATATATTGAATGAAACCTTGAATATATTGAATGAAACTCTGAATATATTGAATGAAACTTTGAATATATTGAATGAAGTCTGAATATATTGAATGAAACCTTGAATATATTGAATGAAACTTCACTGACGTCAGACTTTGCGGCAGTGCCTGCAGCCACCTTGTGTAACAGTCTGTAAAAGCGAAAGACAATGAGTCAGGCTGCCCGCAATCTAGTTGCAGCGATATTAAGCAATGAGGCCATGATAAATGCACTAAACCTGTTAAAAATGACTGTTTGAGGTGTGCTTTTTGAATACAGACCCCCAGCAACAGCCCACTCGTCACTC
This sequence comes from Larimichthys crocea, assembly GCF_000972845.2. Lineage (NCBI taxonomy): Eukaryota > Metazoa > Chordata > Actinopteri > Sciaenidae > Larimichthys > Larimichthys crocea. The sequence goes on along the minus strand of NC_040022.1, from coordinate 20,233,631 downwards.
TCAAAATTTCTTTTCTAGTACTGAATTGCTGAGCAGTGTCCGTAAATAATGCATGGGGACGACGGGGCCAGAGTCACGCACACTCAAAATTTCTTTAGAAATTTTTCTAGTTATTAAACTTTTCTTACGCCCTTTTTTGGTTCGCTACTCCTCCCAGATTTTTGTCGCACATACACAAAACGGGTATCGAAACGACCGGCTCGGCCGGGACATGTGTGCTATGTCTTTTCTAAGGTTTCGGCACAACGGTTTTGCCAAAAATCCAGAAAAACGAGCCAAAAAATGAATGGGTGTGTATTGCGGAAACTTTCCAGACTAGAGTGGTGATGTCATCGCTAGAGTGGAGAGGGGAGAGACAATCAGTGAAAAATAAAACGGTTTCACTACCGTGGCTCAAATGCCCACTACAGACAGATTATCTACATAGAAACGTAGAAAATTTGTTGATAATCACATTCGCTGCCAAGCTGCTGTCTGCATATGTTTTGGCTCCTACGGCTATGATCGACTACTCCCCCAACACCTCATATACTCCCATTTTAAAAAAGGAGGAATTTCTGGAGAAGGCAGCAGAAAGTAATGTTTCTCTCTCTTGCTCCTGAGGGCACATTTCTTCATTATCAACACAAACGAATATGTAAACGATCAGGGAGGCCGCGTGCCCCCAGTTATGTCGGTTCAATGATTGGAATTACGGTTTTGGTCAAATCCTTCCTGTTTGAGAGGAGTTCTCAGCATTTTCTCTCAGTCTCTACGTGACCTTCTAACAGGTGCAGTAACTCCTCCTGATTAATGGTTCTGGTTGCTTGGCACCTCAGCCTCGTGAAGGAGGGAGGGGGGAGGGCCACAGAACCGAGCGGCGGCCATTTTAGTAGTTCTTGGCACTTAATTTGAACCTGTCTGTGTAAAATGGCAGACAGAGACAACAGACCGTTGGCGCAAGCTGTAAAGACATGCTATTGCAAACATGCGACCAATGCTAAAATTGTGCTAATTAACATTAGCCACTAGGATTAAATACATGTTGATTTTAACATGCTAATGCTAACACGCTTAATGTTAACTGTACTGCTAACATGCTAATGCTAATGCTAGCGCATCAACGTTAACCTGCTAAGTTAACATGCTAATGCTAACATGCTAATGTTAATTGCTAGCATGTAAGCGCTAGCTGCTCCTGTGTCTAATAAACATGTTAAAAATGACGTTTGAGGTGGCTTTTTGTACAGACCCCCAGCAACAGGCCCACTCGTCACTCTCCAATTTCTTTTCTGTACTGAATTTGCTGGCAGTGTCGTAATAATGCATGGGGACGACGGGGCCAGAGTCACGGCACCTCAAAATTTCTTTAGAAAT
>NC_040022.1:20152941-20232265 GCF_000972845.2 Larimichthys crocea | reverse complement strand
TGGGGAATGCCTCAATTTTTAACCGTGGCAGGCCTACAACAGGCATAAAGTTTCGCCATAATCTCATTATGCATTTGTTTGTCTGTCCGCAGTCCGCTGTGTGAGTAGCTTGCCCAAAGCTGACAATGTGTCGCGGATCATAAAATATGTTCAATATTAAACCACCCTTTCACCCTGCTTGGTCTATGAATGTGGGTGATGCTTATTGTATCTAAACAATATATGAAGAGCTTCTCTTTCAGTTCATGAAATCCCTGTAGCCCAGCAGCTCCTCCAGTCCCGGAGAAGTGTTGCGTCAGAGAGCATGCCATTACGCACGGCCATTCACTGTTTTACTTCATTAAATCCCCTGAAAACATATCAAGCTAACCATACCGTGTCTTGGCCCTTTCTTGTGTATGGTGGAGATTGTACACTGGGTCAGGGTTGGACTGGGAACAAAATTCGGCCCTGGCATTTTTTTTCTGGACTGGCCCACCATTAGAGCCATTTGGTGTTTAGCTCGGTAGCTTAAGCAACCACTCCATATGTGAAGGCTCGCTGCGGGGCGCAGGTTTGATCCTGACCTGTGCGGCCCTTTTCCGCATCTTAACTCAGATTTTCTGCTCCTCCTTTTCTTTTTTGAACCGCTGTCATCCATAATTTATTGTAATTAATATTCGTGCAACATATAACGTATGAATTTATCTATAGACTGTATATGGTCTATCCCTGTTTCTGTTTCACATAAACCTAGCGGCTGCATGGACGCATCCATTTGGGGGGCGGGGGGGGGGGTTGTAAATCGTAACTTCTGAACCTGTCATGAAGAGGCAAATATTAACCGATATTAGCCAGTGCAACCCAAAGCCTATTCCAAATGGATGCAAATGGGCCGCAAGTCAATTTTGGGCTACTGGGCAAATGTTGCAAAGGCTACAAATAACAAATACATACATACAAAAAAACATCGGAGGGCACCGGCCCATATGTGGCCGAGATGGACCGGCCCATCTGGCATTTGCCCGGTATCACAGACTGCCAGTCCGAGCCTGCACTGGGTGTTGTGGGGCTCTCCTGTGAGGTTGAAGGCATGCTGAGGTTGGCCTGATAAACAGCTGCCTGGCCTGTTTTATGTCCCACGATTAAAAGGGAGCGAACTTTCTTGTCAGGAAAACGGTATTAGTCAGGGGTATCGGGGGGATTTTGGCCCGTACATGCAGTGTTAATGATGTCCTCATAGTTTAATGTTGCTGCAACAGGAGTTACTTTCCTGTTTTTTGAAGATTTACTTTCCTGTTTTTTGAAGATTTGTGCAAGTCATCATTCAAAACTCTGGTTAAGGAACATCAGTCCTGTGTTTACCTCTCCCCCAACCACACACAAACAGTGATGTGATAGTTCTCACATAAATGCAGTCAAAGACCTACACATGCTCTCTTGCTGTTAAATAGATGTTAGTCAAGGGTATGCATTTAATGTTACTGTCTAGGCTTTGAAGTCTGCTTTGAGATAATATTTGTGTAGGCTAATATATTTGCATACCAATAAAGTTTGAACACTATGCACATTGAGTTCGCATCCCTCATTCTTGTACAGCAGTTTTATTTTATGTGTTTAGGAAAGATTGCCAATGTAGCTTTGTATTGATTTCAGTTCATTTTTCTTTGCTGGACAGACTGTGGGTCCTGTAGATTTTCCCTAAAATGGTGGTTTTGTCCTTCATAGATTACCAGTACTTTATACTTTAAGTATATTTTAGAGTGTACTTTTCACTTAACTTAAGTAAAAAAGTTGAGTCAATACTTAAACTTTTACTAGAGTCTTTTTAAACACAGGTATCTTACTTGTACTTGAGTAAAGATGTGTGTACTTTTGACACCTCTGCATAGGTGTGACATTTCAATGAAAAGAGATGGGAGTAATGAAATAGTATGAATGTTGTATGAATGGAAAGAGTCCACAGTAACTTTCCAATATGCCAGTTCCAGAATAGATTAGTAGAATTTTAGTTGTAATGGTGTACTTATATAACACCTTTCTAGTCTTCTGACCTCTCAAAGCACTTTTACACTACATATCTCCTTCACCCATTCTCACACATTCATACACTGATGGCATTAGCTGCTATGCAAGGTGCACACTGCTCATCAGTTTGAGGAGCTAACCATTTCATACACATTCACACACTGATGGCACAGCCTTCAGAGCAATTGGGTTCAGTATCTTGCCCAATGACACTTCGACATGCAGACTAGAGAAGCCGGGGATCAAACCAATGATCACTGACAGCTAAAGTTTCTATTTGTCAAAGCTTCTAAACAAATGTTTTAATAGAAATGGTTTCACAAGGGGGATTGTGACTATACCATTTCTTGCAGAGCACAAAGAGCAGCTCGCTGCACAGTGCTTTACATCTGTGTCAACGTGGTCATCGCGGCCAGCTGGCCTCTCAATGTGTGTCTTGCTCAGTGGGATGGCAACATCCCTCAGTGGGGGTAAGATCTGGGACAAATGTAGGGTTAACATTCATCTTTATTACTGACCATGTACTAAATACATTTCCTAGTAAACAAACATTCTGCTGCTCGTTGACTGAATAATATTAGTATATTTACTTGCACTACAGGGATGAAAAGCTGCGGCTATGTCTTTTTCAGTACAGCAGTAGCACATTATATCACGCTACTCTGTTACCTCATATACACCCAGACATACCCTGCCTATCAGTGAGACATTTATCTCTCTCCCATTTTCTTGCCAACAATGTAAAAGCCCTCATGATGATTCATTGATTATTTTACAGTACAAATTGCATTCGAATTCCACACGTTTGCATTGAACTTGATGTGCAGACAATGACTTTAATGTGGACTCAATCTAGTTTCTGGCCCGCGTCTGCATTTGAAGAGGTTCTTTTCCTTCAGTTTTTAGGCAAAGACTCCGGGATTTGGACTGAACTGAGTGTGCTATTACTCAATTTGAGCTAGTCAAGATTTCCTATCTGGTTTTTTTCTCAGCGTATTAATCCCTGTTAACTGTCACAGTGTTGCCATTTTGATTGTCCGGTGTCCTCATTTATTGTCCTCCCTTTTGCCGTGGTGCGTGTCTCCCTGTGTACTCGGCATCTCAGTGCGAGTTCAGTACAGGCGTTGTTTTTCCTTCAGCTTCTGCCCCTGTTAGCCACTTCCAGCCAAACGTTTTACCTGTCTGTGAGTACTGAGTGTCATCTGTGCTTCTTATATTTACACTGAATGACCATTATGTTATGTACTGTAAGTGTAAGTATGCTTTTGTCTGGAGGAACTCATTTATTCTAACCCATCACTGACTAAGTGTCTGTGCTGTGACATCATTTTCACTCCACACTGGGTGGACTCTAAACAAAGGACATAACTGCACAAAATTGTATGATCATATGTATTTCAGTCTTAATTTTTTTAAATATTTACTGTGTGCACGTGCATGAAGGGGCATTAAGAATCAGTTTTGCTCAGCTAACAGAGCTCTGCTCTCTAACATTCTGTAATATGAGGAGTTTAATGCTTTGTGCTTCATCTGTGTAAATGTAAAGGAACATTTGCATGCTAAAAAGTTTATTCTGTTTTCACCATCACTATAATAGCTGATGTCAAATTGTGGCAGTTGTGGAAAAACTGTTACAATTTTTGAAAGAAAAAAATAGTACACTTTTTATTTTATTTTTATTTATTTTTTTTAAAGCTGGCATGCCTTTTTGACCAGCATTGGGGAATAATAAGGTGAAATTGTTTTTGTTAAGAGTGTTTGTGAAGGTGTTGATCATGGTTTGCTTTCTCATCTCTAAAGTCCAAGTGAACACCATTCATACAAGAGTATTTCCATATATTGGATTTGTTCACAAAAGTATTCAGGCAATGGCACTAGACCACAGCACACAAACACACACACACACACACACGCCCAGCTACAGCGACGTCTGTCCATGCAACATGCCGCACAACAGTAATGTGTGGACACAGTCATGTTGAAGCCCTCCCACTTGTGGGATGCTGATCACACGAGAGCAGAACAGAGCATCCAGAATGCAGTGGCCGTGCTGACAGGATGTTAACTGTATGTCTATGGAAAAAAGTTTGAACTGTTGAAACATTAACTTCCTTATCTTCATATTTTGTAGGCTCATTTAGTTATAGTTATCTTTTACATCAGATAGATATAGATTATGTATATCATCTAATTTGGTAATTAAATGTAGTTATGTTTAAAGCTTCAAAATAGCAGACCCTTGGAGTTCCTCTAACAAATCTTCTTCGTCACAGGACAGCAGCAGGCAGTGGCGCAGCACAGCTGCTAGGTGGCGATACAGAGCAGCATCCTCCTGAAAAAGGCGTTGTTAATGTCGGGTTTAAACACAAAGGTTTACTTGTCGCTTTGGTCCCACAGGGTTCAAAATCTGTTGTTAATGTCGGGTTAAAACACAAAGGTTTACTTGTCGCCTTGGTCCCACAAGGGTTCAAAACCAGGACTAGTTGATACCAAATCAGCTCACAATGGTAAACGATGTATGGATTTCATCATCCATTATACTATTAAAAGATTCAAAGAACAGAAATCCAGAAATCTCTGCCACATAAAGGGCAAGACCAAAAGCCAACACTGTATGCCCTTGACCTTTGACCCCCCAGGCGTCACTGCATCAAAAACCAACATGATTGTGTGGACATGAAGGACATTACAACATGTGCTCAGGAATATTTTAGAAAACTGTTGTAAACAGAGTTCATCTCTGCATCTACAAATTCAAGTTACTTTTTTATTTCTGAGCATGGAGTCATGAGTCCTGACTCGACATTATATGTGTTTCTTTAGTCTCTAAAAGACATGGTGAGATGAGTCTGTGTAATTTGTTTATTTCTGGTCTGACAACAAAAAAATGAAAAATCAGCTCTGTTTTTCTGTTGTTGTTTTACACAGTTTATCAGTACTGTGGAGAGAAGGCGAATGTAACCAGCAAACCCCAAATGAATGAAGAATTCAGGTAAAATTACCTGCATGGTTGATTTGTGTGTTTAATGGCTCACCTCATCTGGCTCCTGCCTGTAGAGCACGTGGGCGATGTTAAGAGTGTTTTGAGTATCTCAATGACCTCCTGGGAATCTTCCTTGGAGATGGAGGACTGTGCTGTCACGAAGCACCTCAAATCCATCACCCACTGACATTCAGGCACTGCTCCAGTGCTTTGGTCAGCACCGACACTCCATGCTCGACATGGCAAAAACATTTAGAAAAATGTAAACAACTATCTATGAGACTCGATTACACCCCATTTAGTCAACAAAACCTTAGATCACTATGTTTCTCTGTTACCTCTTACCCTTTCCTAAATTTGAACATGTTTTACCTGCTGGCTCACTCTTTACAAGCAACAGGAGCAACTAAGTGGTTTCTCTGATCTCATCAGAACAGCACTACATCTAACATCACAAACCACAACTCCTCCCAGCCAGGGGAACACACCAAAGACACACCTTCACTGTTGTAAACTGCTATCATTAATAGACATACCTAGAGCTTAATAGTGTACACAGCATGCTCAACCTTGTCAATTAAATGTATTGATTGGTTTTTCTGAGGTTTATTGTTGTGATCTTTTTCATATATTATGTAGTGGTCCACCATAGCATTAAGTTGATGTTATATTGCTTCACTAGATGCAGGGTCTCCATTCTTATTTGACTCTGATGCAATTATGCTACATGGATCACATACATGTACACGTGGAGAGGAAAGCAGTTCCTGCTTCACATGCTTAGCCCCGAGAAGCGATCCAATGCCAGTTAAATTCTATTATTATATTTAAACCACCAGTGTGTAGGATTTGTGGTACTGTGGTGAAGTTGTTGATTGCAACTCTTTGCCTCACCCTCTGAGAAATTGCTGAAATCAATGGTCCATGGTGAGGTCAGGAGGGAAGAAAGTGTTCAGGAGCCTTTATGTTTATGCTGTGATATTTATTGAGCTTGGCCAAGGAAGAATTAGTAGGACACTTCATGCTACATCAGACGTGGCATTTTTCTAGTTTTTTATATATTGTTTTGCGCATGCGCGAAAGCTGCGCGCTGCCTGTTACGTTCCTCCAGCCTTTGAGGTCGCTTTTTGACCTTTTTCTCTTTTGTTCGTTTTTGTTTTCTTCGCTGTGGCTCTGTGGAGTCCTGTCCTCTCTGGCAGGGTTGTTTTTAGAGCGTTTTTGTGCTTTTCTCGTGTTTTTTCTTCGTGTTGTTTTTTTAAAATGCCGCTTCCACCTGGACACGCTGCCTTTGTTTACTCCGGGGAATAGCTGATTGCGCTAATGCCGGCCAGCATAGCAGCAAGACCAGCCTATATACCAGCTGAACTCTGAACCATCACAACCAAAGAACAGCTCTGTAGCCCGGATGTCGACCTGTTGACCTGCTAGCCGTTGACTCCGTCCATACTATCTGCTGAGAGAGATCCCGCATGTCAGCATCGTTGTCCTGTCCATCCCTCCCTCTGCAAACCAACATCTGCCTGCAGCACCATTGGACCTTTAATATTTGTTTGTATACTGGAGTATAGTAACAAAAAATAATTTCCCCCTGGGATTATTAAAGTATTTCTGATTCTGATTAATAAACAGTAAAATTTCACCATCAGTATCAGTAAAACGCGCCATGCAGACAACGTGATTGATTGGAATATGCTTAATACGTATGTAAACACACACTGAGGAGTTACTTTCCTGTTTTTTTGAAGATTTACTTTCCTGTTTTTTGAAGATTTGTGCAAGTCATCATTCAAAACTCTGAGTTAAGGATCACATCAGTCCTGTGTTTACCTCTCCCCCAACCACACACAAACAGTGATGTGATAGTTCTCACATAAATGCAGTCAAAGACCTACACATGCTCTCTTGCTGTTAAATAGATGTTAGTCAAGGGTATGCATTTAATGTTACTGTCTAGGCTTTGAAGTCTGCTTTGACGGATAATATTTGTGTAGGCTAATATATATTTGCATACCAATAAAGTTTTTGAACACTATGCACATTGAGTTCGCAATCCCTCATTCTTGTACAGCAGTTTTATTTTATGTGTTTAGGAAAGATTGGCCAATGTAGCTTTTTGTATTGATTTCAGTTCATTTTTCTTTGCTTGGACAGACTGTGGGTCCTGTAAGATTTTCCCTAAAATGGTGGTTTTGTCCTTCATAAGATTACCAGTACTTTATACTTTAAGTATATTTTAGAGTGTACTTTTCACTTTAACTTAAGTAAAAAAGTTGAGTCAATACTTAAACTTTTACTAGAGTCTTTTTAAACACAGGTATCTATACTTGTACTTGAGTAAAGAATGTGTGTACTTTTGACACCTCTGCATAGGTGTGACATTTCAATGAAAAGAGATGGGAGTAATGAAATAGTATGAATGTTGTATGAATGGAAAGAGTCCACAGTAACTTTCCAATATGCCAGTTCCAATGAATAGATTAGTAGAATTTTAGTTGTAAATGGATTGTACTTATATAACACCTTTCTAGTCTTCTGACCTCTCAAAGCACTTTTACACTACATATCTCATTCACCCATTCTCACACATTCATACACTGATGGCATTAGCTGCTATGCAAGGTGCCAACTGCTCATCAGTTTGAGGAGCTAACCATTCATACACATTCACACACTGATGGCACAGCCTTCAGGAGCAATTTGAGGTTCAGTATCTTGCCCAATGACACTTCGACATGCAGACTAGAGAAGCCGGGGATCAAACCAATGATCACTGACAGCTAAAGTTTCTATTTGTCAAAAGCTTCTAAACAAATGTTTTAATAGAAATGGTTTCACAAGGGGGATTGTGACTATACCATTCTCTTTGCAGAGCACAAAGAGCAGCTCAGCTGCACAGTGCTTTACATCTGTGTCAACGTGGGTCATCAGGCGGACCAGCTGGCCTCTCAATGTGGTGTCTTGCTCAGGTCGGATGGCAACATCCCTCAGTGGGGGTAAGATCTGGGACAAATGTAGGGTTAACATTCATCTTTATTACTTGACCATGTACTAAATACATTTCCTAGTAAACAAACATTCTGCTGCTCGTTGACTGAATAATATTAGTATATTTACTTGCACTACAGGGATGAAAAGCTGCGGCTTATTGTCTTTTTCAGTACAGCAGTAGCACATTTATATCAGCTACTCTGTTACCTCATATACACCCAGACATACCCTGCCTATCAGTGAGACATTTATTCTCTCTCCCATTTTCTTGCCAACAATGTAAAAATGCCCTAATGATGATATCATTGATTATTTTAACAGTACAAATTGCATTCAGATTCCACAGTTTGCATTGAACTGATGTCAGACAATGACTTTAATGTGGACTCAAATCTAGTTTCTTGGCCCGCGTCTGCATTTAGAAAGAGAGTTCTTTTCCTTCAGTTTTTAGGCAAAGCACTCAGGGATTTGGACTGAACTTGAGTGATGCTATTACTCAATTTGAGCTAGTCAAGATTTCCTATCTGGTATTTTTTCTCAGCAGTATTAAATCCCTGTTAACTGTAACACAGTGTTGCACATTTTGATAATTGTCAGAGTGATACTCATATTTATTGAAAAAATACATCACCTTTTGCCGTAAGTAGTGACGTGTCTCCCTGTGTACTCGAGAACTCTCAGTCAGCAGATTCAGTACAGGCGTTAGTTTTTCCTTCAGCTTCTGCCCCTGTATAACAGCACATTCCAGCCAAACAGTTTTACATAAGTCAGTGTGAGTAAACTAGATGTGTCATCTGTGCTTCTTATATTTACACTGAATGACCATTATGTTATGTACTGTAAGTGTAAGTATTGCTTTTGTCTGGAGGAACTCATTTTATCTAACCAATCACTGACTAAAGTGTCTGTGCTGTGACATCATTTTCACTCCACACTGAGGTGGACTCTAAAACAAAGGACATAACTGCACAGAATTGTATGATCATATGTATTTCAGTCTTAATTTTTTTTAAAATATTTACTGTGTGCACGTGCATGAAGGGGCATTAAGAATCAGTTTTGCTCAGCTAACAGAGCTCTGCTCTCTAACATTCTGTAATATGAGGAGTTTAATGCTTTGATGCTTCATCTGTTAAATGTAAAAGGAACATTTGCATGCTAAAAAGTTTATTCTGTTTTCACCATCACTATAATAGCTGAATGTCAAATTTGTGGCAGTTGTGGAAAAACTGTTACAATTTTTGAAAGAAAAAAAATAGGTACACTTTTTATTTTATTTTTATTTATTTTTTTTAAAGCTGGCATGCCTCTTTTGACCAGCATTGGGGAATAATAAGGTGAAATTGTTTTTGTTAAGAGTGTTTGGTGAAGGTGTTGATCATGGTTTTGCTTTCTCATCTCTAAAGTCCAAGTGAACACCATTTCATACAAGAGTATTTCACATATATTGGATTTGTTCACACAAGTATTCAGGCAATGGCACTAAGACACACACACACAAACACACACACACACACTTGCCCTGTTCAGGCGTCTGTCCATGAACAGCAGTAATGTGTGGACACAGTCCATGTTGAAGCCCTCCCACTTGTGGGATGCCTGATCCACACGGACAGATAGCAGGACATCCAGACATGTCAGTGGCAGTGCTGACAGGATGTTAACTGTATGTCTATGGAAAAAAGTTTGAACTGTTGAAAACATTAACTTCCTTATCTTTCATTATTTTGTAGGCTCATTTAGTTATAGTTATCTTTTACATCAGATAGATATAGATTATGTATATCATCTAATTTGGTAATTAAATGTAGTTATGTTTAAAGCTTCAAAATAGCAGACCCTTGGAGTTCCTCTAACAAATCTTCTTCGTCACAGGACAGCAGCAGGCAGTGGCGCAGCACAGCTGCTAGGTGGCGATACAGAGCAGCATCCTCCTGAAAAAGGCGTTGTTAATGTCGGGTTTAAACACAAAGGTTTACTTGTCGCTTTGGTCCCACAAGGGTTCAAAATCTGTTGTTAATGTCGGGTTTAAACACAAAGGTTTACTTGTCGCCTTGGTCCCACAAGGGTTCAAAACCAGGACTAGTTGATACCAAATCAGCTCACAATGGTAAACGATGTATGGATTTCATCATCCATTATACTATTAAAAGATTCAAAGAATCCAGAAATCCAGAAATCTCTGCACATAAAGGGCAAGACCAAAAGCCAACACTGTATGCCCTTGACCTTTGACCCCACAGGCGTCACTGCATCAAAAACCAACATGATTGGTGGAATGAAGGACATTACAACATGTGCTCAGGAATATTTTAGAAAACTGTTAGTAAACAGAGTTCATCTCTGCATCTACAAATTCAAGTTACTTTGTTTTATTTCATGAAGCATGAGGTCATGAGTCCTGACTCGACATTATATGTGTTTCTTTAGTCTCTAAAAGACATGGTGAGATGAGTCTGTGTAATTTGTTTAATTTCTGAGTCTGACAACAAAAAAATGAAAAATCAGCTCTGTTTTTCTGTTGTTTGTTTTACACAGTTTATCAGTACTGTGGAGAGAAGGCGAATGTAACCAGCAAACCCCAAATGAATGAATGAATTCAGGTAAAATTACCTGCATGGTTGATTTGTGTGTTTAATGGCTCACCTCATCTGGCTCCTGCCTGTAGAGCATGTGGGCGATGTTAAAGAGTGTTTTGAGTATCTCAATGACCTCCTGGGACATCTCCTTGGAGATGGGAGGAGCTGTGCTGTCACGAAGCACCTCAAATCCATCACCCCATCTGACATTCAGGCACTGCTCCAGTGCTTTGGTCAGCACTGACACTCCATGCTCCTGACATGGGCAAAAACATTTAGAAAAATGTAAACAACTTATCTATGAGACTCGATTACACCCCAATTTAGTCAACAAAACCTTAGATCCACTATCGTTTCTCTGTTACCTCTTACCCTGTCCTAAATCTTGAACATGTTTTACCTGCTGGCTCACTCTTTACAAGCAACAGGAGCAACTAAGTGGTTTTCTCTGATCTGCATCAGAACAGCACTACATCTAACATCAAAACCACAACTCTTCCCCAGCCAGGGGAACACACCAAAGACACACCTTCACTGTTGTAAACTGCTATCATTAATAGACATACCTAGATAGCTTAATAGTGTACACAGCACTGCTCAACCTTTGTCAATTTAAATGTATTGATTTGGTTTTTCTGAGGTTTATTGTTGTGATCTTTTTCATAGTTATTATGTAGTTGGCTCCACCATAGCATTAAGTTGATGTTAATATGCTTCACATAGATGCAGGGTCTTCCATTCTTATTTGACCTGATGCAATTATGCTACATGGATCACATACATGTACACGTGGAGAGAAAGCAGTTCCTGCTTCACATGCTTAGCCCCGAGAAGCGATCAATGCCAGTTAAATTCTATTATTATATTTAAACCACCAGTGTGTAGGATTTAGTGGTACTAGTGGTGAAGTTGTTGATTGCAACTTCTTTGCCTCACCCTCTTGAGAAATTGCTGAAATCAATGGTCCATGGTGAGGTCAGGAGGGAAGAAAGTGTTCAGGAGCCTTTGATGTCTTATGCTGTGATATTTATTGACGCTTGGCCAAGAAGAATTAGAGACACTTTCAATGTACATCAGAAGTGGCTCAGTTAGACTTTAAACCCCTACAGATAACACCACAAATACTATACGCCCAGAACTAGTCAAAGAGAATGTATTTACCCATGCAGGTGTTACTGTCAGCACATTCACACTGTTGTTTGTTTATGTTAAGGAAACATCACGGCAAGCTATCCATTATGTTTTGTCACTGGCAGGGGAGGAACCAGAGCTAGTGCGGGAGGTGGAGCGTTACCAACAAGATATAGTTGGGTTCATCTCTACAAACAGCACAGGTTCCTGGAGAGGGGCTGGACTCCCTCCTTTTCTGGAGTTGCCCAGGGTGAGAGTTGCCAGGCAGGTGTGGGGATACATGCCACGTTGTTGTTTAAAACTTCCATTGTTGATGCAGCTGCTAGGAGTTGTGGTCAGAAGGTCACCGGTGCCAGTCGTGGTGGCAACCTAAGAACCACTCTGGTGGACACCGGTGGTGAAGGACAAGGGCCTCAAGGAAGTTCTGGCAAACTATCCAACGACTCAGGAAGGGGAAGCAGGTCTTGGTCCAGGCTGTGTATAGCTGGGGTAGAGAACTGCTGACACAGACTTGGGATATTGTTGGGTGGGTTATTGTTGGAGTACTCTGAAGAGCTCCTGAACCCAGCCAACATATCATCTATAGACGAAGCAGAGCATGAAGACTCAGGGGAAGCCTTGTCCATATTTCTGGCTGCCAAGGTAGGCTGCCGGAAGCTCTTTGGCGGCAAGGTCCTAGGTGTGGAGGAGATTCGCCTTGAGATGCTGAAGGCTTTGTTGGGTTGTCTTGGTTGACACCCCTTTTTAAAGTTGCTTGGAGGATGGGTACAGTACATGTGGAGGGTGGTGGTCCCCATTTTCAGAAAAGGGGACCAGAGGGTGTGTTTCAATTATTGGTGTATCACAAGTTTATTCTAGGTGATTGAAAAGAAAGCTCCGACCGATTGTCAAACCCCAGATTCAAGAGGAGCATGTGGATTCCGTCGTGCCCATGGAACAACGGAACAGCTCTTTACCCATGCAGTGGTGCTGAGGAGGTCATGGGAGTTTGACTATCCAGGCTACATGTGCTTTGTGGATTTGTCCCCCAGGTGCTCCTGAGGGGGATACTGGGGAATATGGGATATTACCGCTATTGGTATGAGCCATCCAGTCCTTACCTTCCCTTGCCCCTGATCCTATTCATGATAATTCTGTTATCACAAAAAAACAATACAAAATATAATTCCATCCACTGTGACCAGGCATTCTACCTGCTGCAGCTGCAGTCTGAGCTCAGGCCTCAGAGCTGTCAGTAAGAACAGCAATCTCAGCTTGTAGAACTGGCCAGTGGACAGCACCCCACTCGAGATCCCCTGCTTCACACTCTCCCACAGACCTTGCAGAAGCCTTTCATGGAAACAGGAATGGAAAGAAAAGTGAGGCCAGGGGTTGGCCAGCAGCTGGTAAGTATCATTTATTCATATATAGAGCACCTCAAATTATTCCAAGATAATTGGATAATGGAGTACTTCGATACATGCAAACTCATCCTAATATCAGCCTATATACAGTGGAGAGGTCTGTTTGTCCATATATCACAAAGCCAGTTAACTAATTACATTCCATGTCAAGACTGCTCAAGAAGTGCCTAAGAACTCGTTCTTCACAATTTTAGGAGCTTAAAGAGGCTGTTCTTGTATGATTCCTAAAACAGCCAACACATTTAACTGTCACGAAAAGTTTACCAATAATGGTAATATTGTTATAATCTGCTGCTGGTGATCGGTCATCTGAAAATGACGTGCTACCTGGATGTTTTGTACACTGATAAAGAGTTTGATAGGAGATTTTTTTTTTTTTTGTATTTTGCCAACCTGGAACTGGATTCAAAATGGAACCACTTACAGAACTCAATTCTTGTGGCACTTGCTGACATGGTACTGTCTTGTAGTTTACAAGGCTTTGTGTCACTGTGTAACCTCACAAGCAGCTACCATGAAGTCAAGTAATGGCAAAATCTTTATTCTCATTGAAGGATAAAGATCTATCCATTTTTAAAAAAAAGAGTCACCTTAGTGTGCTGGCCCTCTCCTGTGCCTTAGAGCTGTTGTAGATGACATTACACAAGACTTTCATGGCCTCCTTCCTACACACCTCCACATCCTCCTCCTTCTCTTCCTCCTCACTGTTCTCTTCCCGGGTGTCCTTCTTCCCACGGGCAAGCATGACATGACCTTCATCACCTTTCCACTTACAGCAGTGATAAACTGATAAATTTGCGGTGGCCTCACCAGCTACCTCCACAGGAGTAAATGAATGCACAGAGGTAACGGATAACGGTGTAGCATCAGCAACTGCAACTTCCTCATAGCCACTTTCTGCTCTTCTGTGTGTTCTGGCTGGACAATCTTTAGCTTTTTCTTCCTCCTGCTGTGGGCATACCTGCAGTAAGCTGATGCCTCCCAGATGTACCAAGGTCAAAAGGGCACTATCAGTGACCATGGGCCCTAGAGCCCGCCGGTCACGGGAAAGGATACGCAGTGTATGCAGGCAAACACGTAACACTGCTGGCTGTAGTTGACTACTGATGAAGCACAGCAGGACTGTTGCCAGACGCTGGGGACACATTCAGTCAACAGGGTCAGTGATGATGGTTGAGAATGGATCATTTAGAAGAGAAAGGGTGCAAAATGAAAGAACAAAATTGGATGAAATGGGATATTTAGTATGGACGCATTAACTGAGCGGTCAACTAGTCAAAACTCAACTCACATGCAATTTTATGCAATACAAAATGCCTACATCCACTTCAAACACCTGGTGACAAGTAACAATCAACAGTGATGTTTATAATGCACATGAATACAAACAAAACACTTTTTTTGGCTTACCTGTCGGAGAAGAAGATCAGGTTCATCATCATCTGAGTCAAAGTCGGAATCAGAGTCGGGAGTATACTCTCTCACTTTGTTGTTCCTGAACTGAGCAACCAAGAAGGAGAGTTAGCACTGGTGCAAAAGATGTTAGCTGACAGTAGCACTAATGTTGCTTTTTGTCTAAACTGACCACCTGTGTAAAGCACTTAACATCTTTTAAACCTAGCACAATGATAATATGCTAAATATTTGGAATAATTCCACTGATATTTAATAATTTATGGGCTTTATGCACAGTAAATACATACTTCTGTGATTGTGAATACTAATAAAAGTAACATTAGGTATAGTTTAGTTATAATTTTATGAGCCTACACTAAGCGACTACCAGGCCAGAAACATTCTGCTGAGAACACAAGCAGTACAACAAGCAAGCACTGTTGTTAATAATGGTGAAATACAGTATTTACATTATATATTTCTCACTGACTCAAAGCACCAGGCTAAATACTTGCACTTAAAAAGCAACATTCTTGATATTAACACTGAATCTCCAAAACAAATGGGTCAGATTCATGACTGTATATAAAAACCACTACTGTATTGTTGTTTGGAAAAGGTTAGGGTACATAAACATTATTATCTGCCATTTCCAGAAAGCAATTGTTCATGCCTACAGTAGAATTACCCAACAATAACTGAAAATGATGAAGCAGTGAAAAGTACATAATTGAAAACTATAGAAAATATTTAATTCTCATGAACTATTGTATTGTAAGGACTAATAACCAGGTATTTTAGTTACCATGTATGTATATATATATATATATTATGGCATGCCATTCAGGAAATTAAGCCTTTGAATATATGGAGTGAACCTTGAATATATTGAATGAAGTCTGAATATATGGAATGAAATTTTGAATATATTGAATGAAACCTTGAATATATGGAATGAAGTCTGAATATATTGAATGAAACCTTGAATATATGGAATGAAACTTTGAATATATTGAATGAAGTCTGAATATATTGAATGAAACCTTGAATATATTGAATGAAGTCTGAATATATGGAATGAAACTTTGAATATATTGAATGAAACTTCACTGACGTCAGACTTTGCGGCAGTGCCTGCAGCCATCTTGTGTAACAGTCTGTAAAAGCGAAAGACAATGAGTCAGGCCGCCCCCAATCTAGTTGCAGCGACATTAAGCAATGAGGACATGATAAATACACTGCGAATGCGTGCCGAAACCCTCCCGAAAAAGTTTGCTCAATTTTTTACCGTGGCAGGCCTACAACAAGCATAAAGTTTCGCCATAATCTCATTATGCATTTGTCTGTCTGTCCGCAGTCCACTGTGTGAGTAACGAGCCCAAAGCTGACAATGTGTCGCGGATCATAAAATACGTTCAATACTAAACTAAATATTCACCCTGCATTGGTCTATGAATGTGGGATTAACCGATATTAGCCAGTGCAACCCAAAGCCATTCCAAATGGATGCAAATGGGCCCGCAGTCCATTTTTGGGCTACTGGGCGACAAATTTGCAAAGGCTACAAAACATAAACAAATACAACTACAAAAAACATCGGAGGGCACCGGCCAATTGTGCGCCGCGGATTGAACGGCCCATCTGCATTTGCCGTATCACAGACTGCCAGTCCGAGCCTGCACTGGGTGTTGTGGGGCTCTCCTGTGGAGTGAAGGCATGCTGAGGTTGGCCTGATAAACAGCTGCTGTGCCTGTTTTATGTTCGCCCACGATTAAAAGGGAGCGAACTTTCTTGTCAGGAAAAACGGTATTAGTCAGGGGTATCGGGGGGATTTGCCCGTTACATGCAGTGTTTAATGATGTCCTCCTGTTTATGTTGCTGCACCGGAGTTACTTTCTGTTTTTTGAAGATTTACTTTCCTGTTTTTTGAAGATTTGTGCAAGTCATCATTCAAAACTCTGAGTTAAGGATCACATCAGTCCTGTGTTTACCTCTCCCCCAACCCCACACAAAACAGTGATGTGATAGTTCTCACATAAATGCAGTCAAAGACCTACACATGCTCTCTTGCTGTTAAATAGATGTTATCAAGGTTATGCTTTAATGTTACTGTCTAGGCTTTGAAGTCTGCTTTGACGGATAATATTTGTGTAGGCTAATATATATTTGCATACCAATAAAGTTTTTGAACACTATGCACATTGAGTTCGCAATCCTCTTCTTGTACAGCAGTTTTATTTTATGTGTTTAGGAAAAGATTGGCCAATGTAGCTTTTTGTATTGATTTCAGTTCATTTTTCTTTGCTTGGACCAGACGTGGGTCCGTAGATTTCCCTAAAATGGTGGTTTGTCCTTCATAAGCTTACCATTACTTTATTTTAGTATATTTTAGAGTGTACTTTTCACTTTAACTTAAGTAAAAAAGTTGAGTCAATACTTAAACTTTTACTAGAGTCTTTTTAAAAACACAGGTATCTTATACTTGTACTTGAGTAAAGAATGTGTGTACTTTGACACCTCTGCATAGGTGTGACATTTAATGAAAAGAGATGGGAGTAATGAATAGTGAATGTTGTATGATGGAAAGAGTCCACAGTAACTTTCCAATATGCCAGTTTCCATGAATAGATTAGTAGAATTGTTAGTTGTAAATGGATTGTACTTATATAACACCTCTGTCTTCTGACCTCTCAAAGCAACTTTTACATAAATATCTCATCACCCATTCTCACACATCATACACTGATGGCATTAGCTGCTATGCAAGGTGCCAACTGCTCATCAGTTTGAGGAGCTAACCATTTCATACACATTCACCCATGATGGCACAGCCTTCAGGAGCAATTTGAGGTTCAGTATCTTGCCAATGACACTTCGAATGCAGACTAGAGAAGCCGGGGATCAAACCAATGATCCTGACAGCTAAAGTTTCTATTTGTCAAAGCTTCTAAACAAATGTTTTTAATAGAAATGGTTTCACACAAGGGGGATTGTGACTATACCCATTCTCTTTGCAGAGCACAAAGAGCAGCTCACTGCACAGTGCTTTACATCTGTGTCACGTGGGTCATCAGGCGGGACCAGTGGCCTCTCAATGTGGTGTCTTGCTCAGGTCGGTGGCAACATCCCTCAGTGGGGGTAGATCTGGGACAAATGTAGGGTTAACTTCATCTTTATTACTTGACCATGTACTAAATACATTTCCTAGTAAACAAACATTCTGCTGCTCGTTGACTGAATAATATTAGTATATTTACTTGCACTACAGGGATGAAAAGCTGCGGCTTATTGTCTTTTCAGTACAGCAGTAGCACATTTATCAAGCTACTCGTTTACCTCATATACACCCGACACATACCCTGACTATCAGTGAGACATTTTATTCTCTCTCCCATTTTTTTCCAACAATGTAAAAAATGCCCTAATGATGATATTCATTGATTATTTTAAAACAGTACAAATTGCATTCAGATTCCACATTTGCATTGAACTGATGTCAGGACATGACTTTAATGTGACTCAATCTAGTTTCTTGGCCCGCGTCTGCATTTAGAAAGAGAGTTCTTTTCCTTCGTTTTTAGGCAAAGCACTCAGGGATTGGACTGAATTGAGTGTTATGCTCTTATCAATTTGAGCTAGTCAAGATTTCCTATCTGGTATTTTTCTCAGCGTATTAAATCCTGTTAAACTGTAACACAGTTTGCACATTTGATAATTGTCGAGTGATATCCTATTTATTGAAAAAAATACATCACCTTTTGCCGTAAGTAGTGACGTGTCTCCCTGTGTACTCGAGAACTCTCAGTCAAGCAGATCAGTACAGCGTTAGTTTTTCCTTCAGCTTCTGCCCCTGTATAACAGCACATTCCAGCCAACAGTTTTACATAAGTCAGTGTGAGTAAACTAGATGTGTCATCTGTGCTTTCTATATTTACACTGACATGACCCATTATTTAGTTACGTAAGTGTAGTATTGCTTTTGTCTGGAGGAACTCATTTTATCTAACCAATCACTGACTAAAGTGTCTGTGCTGTGACATCATTTTCACTCCACACTGGGTGGACTCTAAAAACAAAGGACATAACTGCACAGAATTGTATGATCCATATGTATTTCAGTCTTAATTTTTTTTAAAATATTTACTGTGTGCACGTGCATGAAGGGGCATTAAGAATCAGTTTTTGCTCAGCTACAGCAAGCTCGCTCTCTAAACATTCTGTAATATGAGGAGTTAATGCTTTGATGCTTCCTGTGTTAAATGTAAAAGGAACATTTGCATGTCTAAAAAGTTTATTCTGTTTTCACCATCACTATAATAGCTGAGATGTCAAATTTGGGCAGTTGTGAAAAACTGTTACAATTTTTGAAAGAAAAAAAATAGGTACACTTTTTTTTTATTTTATTTATTTTTTTTAAAGCTGGCATGCCTCTTTGACCAGCATTGGGAATAATAAGGGAAATTGTTTTTGTTAAGAGTGTTTGGTGAAGTGTGTTGATCATGGTTTTGCTGTTCTCATCTCTTAACGTCCAAGTGAACACCATTCATACAAGAGTATTTCAACTATATGGATTTGTTCACACAAGTATTCAGGCAATGGCACTAAGACACACACACAACACAAAACACACACACACACTTGCCCTGTTCAGGCGTCTGTCATGAACAGCAGTAATGTGTGGACACAGTCCATGTTGAACGCCTCCCACTTGTGGGATGCCTGATCCACACGGACAGATCGCAGGACATCCAGACATGTCAGTGGCAGTGCTGACAGGATGTTAACTGTATGTCTATGGAAAAAAGCTTTGAACTGTTGAAAACATTAACTTCCTTATCTTTCATTATTTGTAGGCTCATTTAGTTATAGTTATCTTTTACATCAGATAGAATATAGATTATGTATATACATCTAAATTGGTAATTAATGTTAGTTATGTTTAAAGCTTCAAAATAGCAGACCCTTGGAGTTCCTCTAAACAAATTTCTTCGTCACAGGACAGCAGCAGGCAGTGGCGCAGCACAGCTGCTAGGGTGGCGATACAGAGCAGCATCCTCCTGAAAAAGGCGTGTTAATGTCGGGTTTAAACACAAAGGTTTACTTGTCGCTTTGGTCCAAGGGTTCAAACTGTTTTTACTGTCGGGTTTTAAAACCACAAAGGTTTACTTGTCGCCTTGTCCCACAAGGGTTCAAAACCAGGACTAGTTGATCCCAAATCAGTCACAATGGTAAACGATGTATGATTTCATCATCCATTACTATTAAAAGATTCAAGAAATCCAGAAATCCGAAATCTCTGCACATAAAGGCCAGACCAAAAAGCCAACACTGTTATGCCCTTGACCTTTGACCCCCAGGCGTCACTGCATCAAAAACCAACATGATTGGTGGAATGAAGGAACATTACACACAGTGCTCAGGAATTTTTAGAAAAACTGTTAGTAAACAGAGTTCATCTCTGCATCTACAAATTCAAGTTACTTTGTTTTTTCATGAAGCATGAGGTCATGAGTCCTGATCGACATTATATGTGTTTCTTTAGTCTCTAAAAGGACATGGTGAGATGGTCTGTGTAATTTGTTTATTTCTGAGTCTGACAACAAAAAAATGGAAAAATCAGCTCTGTTTTTCTGTTGTTGTTTTACCAGTTTATCAGTACTGTGGAGAGAAGGCGAATGTAACCAGCAAAACCCCAAATGAATGAATGAATTCAGGTAAAATACCTGCATGGTTGATTTGTGTGTTTAATGGCTCCCTCATCTGGCCCTGCCTGTAGGCATTGTGGGCGATGTTAAAGAGTGTTTTGAGTATCTCAATGACCTCTGGGACATCTCCTGGAGATGGAGGCGCTGTGCTGTCACGAAGCACTCAAATCCATCACCCCATCTGACATTCAGGCACTGCTCCAGTGCTTTGGTCAGCACTGACACTCCATGCTCCTGACATGGGCAAAACATTTAGAAAAATGTAAACAACTTATCTATGAGACTCGATTACACCCCCATTTAGTCAACAAAACCTTAGATCCACTATCGTTTCTTTTACCTCTTACCTGTCTCTAAATCTTGAACATGTTTTACCTGCTGGTCACTCTTTACAAGCAACCAGGAGCAACTAAGTGGTTTTCTCTCTATCTGCATCCAACACTACATCTAACATCAAAACCCCAACTCTTCCCAGCCAGGGAACACACCAAAGACACACCTTCACTGTTGTAAACTTGCTATCATTAATAGACATACCTAGATAGCTTAATAGTGTACACACACTGCTCAACCTTTGTCAATTTAAATGTATTGATTTGGTTTTTCTGATGTTATTGTTGTGATCTTTTCATAGTTCTTATGTAGTTGGCTCCACCATAGCACTTAAGTTGATGTTAATATGCTTCACATAGATGCAGGGTCTTCCATTCTATTGACCTGATGCCATTATGCTACATGGATCACATACATGTACACGTGGAGAGACAAGCAGTTCCTGCTTCACATGCTTAGCCCCGAGAAGCGATCAATGCCAGTTAAATTCTATTATTATATTTAAACCACCAGTGTGTAGGATTTAGTGGTACTAGTGTGTTGAAGTTGTTGATTGCAACTTCTTTGCCTCACCCTCTTGAGAAATTGCTTGAAATCAATGGTCCATGGTGAGGTCAGGAGGGAAGAAAGTGTTCAGGCGCCTTTGATGTCTTATGTGTGATATTATTGACGCTGGCCACGAATAGATTCGAGACACTTTCAATGTACATCAGAAGTGGCTCAGTTAGACTTTAAACCCCTACAGTAACACCACAAATACTTACGCCCAGAACCTAGTAAAGAGAATGTATTTACCCATGCAGGTGTTACTGTCAGCACATTCACCACGTTGTTTGTTTATGTTAAGGAAACATCACGGCAAAGCTATCCATTATGTTTTGTCACTGGAGGGGAGGAACCAAGCTAGTGCGGGAGTGGAGCGTTACCAACAAGATATAGTTGGGTTCATCTCTTAACAAACAGCACAGGTTCCTGGAGAGGGGCTGGACTCCCTCCTTTTCTGGAGTTGCCCAGGTGGAGTTGCCAGGCAGGCTTGTGGGGATACATGCCACGTTGTTGTTTAAAACTTCCATTGTTGATGCAGCTGCTAGGAGTTGTGGTCAGAAGGTCACGGTGCCAGTCGTGGTGGCAAACTAAGAACCACTCTGGTGGACACCGGTGGTGAAGGACAAGGGCCTCAAGGAAGTTCTGGCAAACTATCAACGACTCAGGAAGGGGAAGCAGGTCTTGGTCCAGTCTGTGTATAGCTGGGGTAGAGAACTGCTGACACAGACTTGGGATATTGTTGGGTGGTGGTTATTGTTGGAGTACTCTGAAGAGCTCCTGAACCCAGCCAACATATCATCTATAGACGAAGCAGAGCATGAAGACTCAGGGGAGCCTTGTCCATATTTCTGGCTGCCAAGGTAGGCTGCCGGAAGCTCTTTGGCGGCAGAGTCCTAGGTGTGGAGGAGATTCGCCTTGAGATGCGGAGGCTTTGTGGGTTGTCTTGGTTGACACCCTTTTTAAAGTTGCTTGGAGGATGGGTACAGTACATGTGGAGGGTGGTGGTCCCCATTTCAGAAAAGGGGACCAGAGGGTGTGTTTCAATTATTGGTGTATCACAAGTTTATTCTAGGTGATTGAAAAGAAAAGCTCCGACCGATTGTCAAACCCCAGATTCAAGAGGAGCATGTGGATTCCGTCGTGCCCATGGAACAAACGGAAACAGCTCTTTACCCATGCAGTGGTGCTGAGGAGGTCATGGGAGTTTGACTATCCAGGCTACATGTGCTTTGGGATTTGTCCCCCAGGTGCTCCTGAGGGGGTACTGGGGAATATGGGATATTACCGCTATTGGTATGACCATCCAGTCTTACCTTCCCTTGCCCTGATCCTATTCATGATAATTCTGTTATCACAAAAAAAAATAACAAATTAATTCCATCCACGTGACCAGGCATTCTACCTGCTGCAGCTGCAGTCTGAGCTCAGGCCTCAGAGCTGTCAGTAAGAAACACAATCTCAGCTTGTAGAACTGGCCAGTGGACAGCACCCCACTCGAGATCCCCTGCTTCACACTCTCCCACCGACCTTGCAGAAGCCTTTCATGGAAACAGGAATGGAAAGAAAAGTGAGGCCAGGGGTTGGCCAGCAGCTGGTAAGTATCATTATTCTATAGAGCACCTCAAATTATTCCAAGATAATTGGCTAATGGAGTACTTCGATACATGCAAACTCATCCTAATATCAGCCTATATACAGTGGAGAGGTCTGTTTGTCCTATATAACAAAGCCGTTAACTAATTACATTCCATGTCAAAGACTGCTCAAGAGTGCCTAAGAACTCGTTCTTCAATTTTAGGAGCTTAAAGAGGCTGTTCTTGTATGATCCTAAAACAGCCAACACATTTAACTGTCACGAAAAGTTTACCAATAATGGTAATATTGCTATAATCTGCTGCTGGTGATCGGTCATCTGAAAATGACGTGCTACCTGGATGTTTTGTACACTGATAAAGAGTTTGATAGGAGATTTTTTTTTTTTTTTATTTTGCCAACCTGGAACTGGATTCAAAATGGAAACCACTTACAGAACTCAATTCTTGTGGCACTTGCTGACATGGTACTGTCTTGTAGTTTTACAAGGCTTTGTGTCACTGTGTAACCTCACAAGCAGCTACCATGAAGTCAAGTAATGGCAAAATCTTTATTCTCATTGAAGGATAAAGATCTATCCATTTTTAAAAAAAAGAGTCACCTTAGTGTGCTGGCCCTCTCCTGTGCCTTAGAGCTGTTGTAGATGACCTTACACAAGACTTTCATGGCCTCCTTCCTACACACCTCCACATCCTCCTCCTTCTCTTCCTCCTCACTGTTCTCTTCCCGGGTGTCCTTCTTCCCCCGGCAAGCATGACATGACCTTCATCACCTTTCCACTTACAGCAGTGATAAACTGATAAATTGCGGTGGCCTCACCAGCTACCTCCACAGGAGTAAATGAATGCACAGAGGTAACGGTTAACGGGTAGCATCAGCAAACTGCAACTTCCTCATAGCCACTTTCTGCTCTTCTTGTGTTCTGGCTGGACAATCTTTAGCTTTTTCTTCCTCCTGCTGTGGGCATACCTGCAGTAAGCTGATGCCTCCCAGATGTACCAAGGTCAAAAGCACTATCAGTGACCATGGGCCCTAGAGCCCGCCGGTCACGGGACAAGGTACGCAGTGTATGCAGGCAAAACACGTAACACTGCTGGCTGTGTTGACTACTGATGAAGCACAGCAGGACTGTTGCCAGACGCTGGGGACACATTCAGTCAACAGGGTCAGTGATGATGGTTGAGAATGGATCATTAGAAGATACAGGGTGCAAAATGAAAGAACAAAATTGGATGAAATGGGATATTTAGTATGGACGCATTAACTGAGCGGTCAACTAGTCAAACTCAACTCACATGCAATTTTATGCAATACAAAATGCCTACACTCCACTTCAAACACCTGGTGACAAGTAACAATCAACAGTGATGTTATAATGCACATGAATACAAACAAAACACTTTTTTTGGCTTACCTGTGGAGAAGAAGATCAGGTTCATCATCATCTGAGTCAAAGTCGGAATCAGAGTCGGAGTATACTCTCTCACTTTGTTGTTCCTGAACTGAGCACCAAGAAGGAGAGTTAGCACTGGTGCAAAAGATGTTAGCTGACAGTAGCACTAATGTTCTTTTTGTCTAAACTGACCACCTGTGTAAAGCAACTTAACATCTTTTAAACCTAGAACAATGATAATATGCTAAATATTTGGAATAATTCCACTGATATTAATAATTATGGGCTTTAGGCACAGTAAATACAACTTCTGTGATTGTGAAACTAAAAAAGTAACATTAGGTATAGTTTAGTTATAATTTTATGAGCCTACACTAAGCGACTACCAGGCAGCAAAACATTCGCTGAGAAACACAAGCAGTACAACAAGCAAGCACTGTTGTTAATAATGGTGAAATACAGTATTTACATTATATTTCTCACTGACCAAAGCACCAGGCAAATACGTCACTTAAAAAGCAACATTCTTGATATTAACACTGAATCTCCAAACAAATGGGTCAGATTCATGACTGTATATAAAAACCACTACTGTATTGTTGTTTGGAAAAGGTTAGGGTACATAAACATTATTATCTGCCATTTCCAGAAAGCAATTGTTCAGCCTACAGTAGAATACCCAACAATACTGAAAATGATGAAGCGAGTGAAAAGTACATAATTGAAAACTAAGAAAATATTTAATTCTCATGAACTATTGTATGTAAGGACTAATAACCAGGTATTTTAGTTACCATGTAGTATATTATATATATATTAGGCATGCCATTCAGGAAATTAAGCCTTTGAAATATGGAGTGAACCTTGAATTATTGAATGAAGTCTGAATATATGGAATGAAATTTTGAATATTGATGAAACCTGAATATATGGAATGAAGTCTGAATATTTGAATGAAACTTGAATAATGGATGAAACTTTGAATATATTGAATGAGTCTGAATATATGAATGAAACCTTGAATATATTGAATGAGTCTGAATAGATTGAACGAAACCTGATATATTGAATGAAACATTGAATATATGGAATGAACTTTAAATATATTGAATGAAACTTGACTGACGTGAGACTTCACGGCATCTGTGTAACGGTGGTGATGCTAAGCTAAAAGTGAATGACAAAGAGTCAGTCCGCTCACAATCTCATTGCAGCAATATTAAACTATGAGGACATCATTAACACTGCGTGTACGGGCCAAAATCCCCCCGATACCCCTGATCAATACCGTTTTCCTGACAAGGAAGTTCACTCCCTTTTTAATCGTGGCAGACATAAAACGCCAGGCAGCTGTTTATCAGGCCAACCCAGCATGCCTTCAACCTCACAGGAGTGCCCAACAACACCCAGTGCAGGCTCGGACTGGCAGTCTGTGATACCGGGCAAATGCCAGATGGGCCGGTCCATCTCGGCCACATGGGGCTGGTGGCCTCCGGTGTTTTTTTGTATGTATGTATTTGTTATTTTGTAGCCTTTGCAACATTTGCCCAGCAGCCCAAAATTGACTTGCGGCCCATTTGCATCCATTTGGAATAGGCTTTGGGTTGCACTGGCTAATATCGGTTAATATTTGCCTCTTCATGACAGGTTCAGAAGTTACGATTTACACCCCCCCTCCCCTGCCCCCTCAAATGGATGCGTCCATGCAGCCGCTAGGTTTATGTGAAACCGAAGCAGGGATAGACTCATATACAGTCTATAGATTAACTTCATGCTGTATGTTGCACGAATATTAATATAATACATTATGGACGACAGAGGTTCTAAAAAGAGGAAAGGACGAGCAGAGAAAATCTGAGTTAAGATGCGGAAAAGGGCCGCACAGGTCAGGAGTCGAACTTGCACCTCCGCAGCAAGCCTTCATATATGGAGCCGTTGCTTAAGCTACCAAGCTAAACACCAAATGGCTCTAATGGTGGGCCAGTCCAGAAAAAAAATGCCAGGGCCGAATTTTGTTCCTAGTCCGACCCTGACCCAGTGTACATGTATCTCCACCCGTACACAGGAAAGGGCCCAAGACACTGTATGGTTAGCTTGATATAGTTTTCAGGTGATTTAATGAAGGTAAAACACAGTGAATGGCCGTGCGTAATGGCACTGCTCTCTGACGCGACACTTCTCCGGGACTGGAGAAGCTGCTGCGGCTACAGGGATTTCATGAACTGAAAGAGAAGCTCTTCATATTGTCATGAGAATTTTTTAAGAAGAACCTTTGAATAAGGAGGACTGGATTCAAAGTATCAAAGTTTAAGTTGAATTTAATATTCTTGTACAAGAAGGAGCATTTAACAGTGCAACACACAAGAGGGTTACAGAGAAAAAGGCTCCCTGTGGAGCTCTGTCAGGTAGTTTTTATACAATTCATTCAAAATGGGCTGTCTCGAACATCTTCCCACTAACGATTTCCTTTTTTGGTTTTCGCCTTAATAATGAACATTATGTTTCTTGTCCAAAATGACACTTCCTTTAGTCTGTTTCTCATGTCCTTGAACATTTTTAAAATTTCCTTTCCCAGGCAGCTTTGACAAACACATGCTAGATAAGGGGAATACACAAAATAAACAAAAAGACAAAACACACATACACTCCCTCTAAGAGTTAAATCACCTGCAGCCCAGTACAATCCTAATTTTTATAACACATATATTGTTTAGATACAATAAGCATTACCCACATTCATAGACCAATGCAGGGTGAATATTTAGTTTAGTATTGAACGGATTTTATGATCCGCAACACATTGTCAGCTTTGGGCAAGCTACTCACACAGCGGACTGCGGACAGACAGACAAATGCATAATGAGATTATGGCGAAACTTTATGCCTGTTGTAGGCCTGCCACGGTTAAAAATTGAGCGAAATTTTTCGGGAGGATTTCTGCACGCATTCGCCTGTGTATTTATCATGTCCTCATTGCTTAATATCGCTGCAACTAGATTGCAGGTTTCTTTCACTTTTACAGACTGTAACACAAGATGGCTGCAGGCACTGCCGCGAAATCTGACGTCAGTGAAGTTTCATTCAATATATTCAAGGTTTCATTCAATATATTCAGAGTTTCATTCCATATATTCAGACTTCATTCAATATATTCAAAGTTTCATTCCATATATTCAAAGTTTCATTCCATATATTCAGACTTCATTCAATATATAATATACAATATATTCAAAGTTTCATTCAATATATTCAAAGGTTTAATTTCCTGAATGGCATGCCATAATATATATATATATATACATACATACATATGTATTTTATATTTTCCTATGCTCTGTGTATTTTTTTTAGGAAAGTTTGGAACTTTTCAATCTTGCATTTTAAATATATATATACTAAAAACGTCCTGACAATATTGATGTTGTGTACAAGAACATATTGAAGGTTAACAGGGTTAACATGCTGAGTCACATACACAGCTAGACAGGATTACGCAGTCAGTTTTAATCACACACACACAAACATATACGCTAGGAGCGATAAAGCTTTTACAGTAATGTGAGCTGATTATCCTCTCTCCCTCTCACTCACTCACTCACTCACTCACTCACTCACTCACTCACTCACTCTTTTACCTCTTCCAGTCGTTGTTGCTACATTCAGTTTGTCCATGAGCAGTGACAGAAATGCATGCATAACAAAAAAAGAACAGTATTGAGATCCACATATTAAACAAACATGACGTTTCAGATAGACATTAGAAGAGTCGCAGCAGACACTGCTCTTAAACATCACATTACATGTAAAGTGCAGATAATCTAATCTAGTCTTATCCAGTATGACTTGTTAACAGCTAATGACAATCAAACTTCTCAGTGTACGCTTTTACTGACAAACCTTTATTCCTACTGTGAACAGATGATCAAACCATAGTAACAGGAATTGTTACTGTGCTTAATTGAATAACCAGGAAATTATTATGCATTATCAATTGGTAATAGTTCATGCAGAGAACATATTCAACAACATTGATTTATTATATATTTATTATTGGCAATAACTGTGAAAAGTTCCTGCTTAGAAATGTGACAACTAGGTAACACTTTTATATATCACACCCTGAGCAATAGTCCTGCTTTGCTTCTTTACCCTATGATTCACTCTGTCAGCGGAACAAGTCATACTGAAATCTCTATAGGACCCATAAAATTGTGCTGTTATGACAATTTGTTTTTATTGAAATATGTTGACCAGTCTTCGTCTATTTAGGAGTTAGGTAGATTTTAGCCAAACTGCAACAGACCTTGTATTATTGTACAACCCAGTTTCCACGCTGTGTGAAATGTAAATAGAGACAAAATGTGAGGATGTGCAAAATATTGAAACCCCATATTTACCTGATAATAACAAATACAAATTTAATGTCAGCGACACATTTGTAAAAAGTTGGACAGTGGCAATAAAAGGAAAAGTTGTGAAATGCTAAAAGCAAACTCCTAGTAGAACATCTCACAATGAATTAGGTTAACTGGTAACAGGTTAGTAACATGACTGGGTATAAAAAGAGCATCAGGAGAATGTGGGCCTCACAAAGAATGGATGTTAAAAACAGAACAGAAAGAACAAAACGATACAGAACACTACAGAAAGACAACAATAGAAACTGACTGTCACATGTTTTAGTGTACTGACCTTTTTTCTCTCATGCACTTCAGTGTTGAAAAAGAAGCAGTCTGCATACTGTGGACAAACGCAATATCACGGCTGGTTAGGAAGATGGACAGCAGATACAATTACAACGGTGAGACAACAGCAGATTTAGTATGCAAACAAAATATTTACCGTGAGCACACTAGCTTATTCAAAACCTGCCATACAGTAAAGAATTTGAACACACAAAATTACATAGACATAGACAGAGGGCCATGGAATTAAACTGGAGCTTCCCATCAGAGAGTGACAGAGCATGGGCAGACTGGTCATGAAGCCATTTCAGAGGTAGAGCAGGTAATCACTAGCACTAATCAGATGATCCGCAGTTCATTCCCATGCTCCTCAAGTTTGCAAGTATCCTCGGGCAGATTGCTTCTGTGTCAGTGTGCATCAATGGTTAGCCCCTAAAACTGATAAATACTTGACATCTTGCATGCCATCAGGTGTAAATAGGTGAATGAGACATATAGTGTAAAAGTGCTTTGAGTGGTTGGATCCAGCTGCCACAAGCTGAGAAAACACTGCTCTCCTCATTCATATTATGTTGTTTGTGTTAGTTGTATTTTGTGTTGTGTTTAATGATTTAGTTTCCTTATTAATGTGTAATACTACTGATTGGTGGATCCCATGCTTAATTTGTGGATCATTACCTTCTTAACTGCAGCCAGAAAGTTAGATTCAATTCTGCTGTCTCATCCCAATGTACACCAATGACTGTCAAGAATCTGTTTCAGCTTTTCAAAACTTTTAAATATGGAGATGACACAGCATTCATAGTCTTCCTTGAGAGGGGGACACAGCATTTTATTCAGTGATGTTCAGATCATTTTCAGACCATTTTCTTGAGGTCAATGTTGATTTTCCCCCACCAACATTAAGTGTGAATTAGTAAAGTGGTGTACAGTTGTACTCATACAGACTGTTTCCATGGTTACAGAAATCAATTTCTAACAATAGTAACAATCAGTGACCTGAGTGTTGTAGCTGTCAAGCAAGAGCTGGACAGAGTCTTGGTCTCCTTGGACGATGCTCTCGATGATCCTCTCCACATCTGGCACCATGCCTGCAGCCCAATGACAAGCCGTCATTACCAGGAGCATTTTTCACTCTGACCATTTATTTATTTAAATACATAAATTAAATGATCAAACAATAATCAATCATAACCAATAATATCAGAATTACAAAAACTTGCATTGTTCTCTGGAAGTAATTAGCAAAACAAAAGATGCTATCAATTCCCATACATAATTTGACAGAAAGTCAGTGATGAAAAACCAAATGTTAGATGGGTAAATCAAAGTGAAAAGTTAAAGGTCAGTTCAGTGTGGTACAATGTCATTGTCAAAGAAACTGACCACAAGTGAACTGAAAGTTTGTGAAAGAAGTTTATCAAAGAATTGAAAGAGAATGACATCAAATTCATTTGTTTTCATTGTGTTATTCACTCATTTGTTGCATTAATAGCTGACTTTTACAACATACACAGTAGAAAAGCACTGTTGGAACTGACAATAAATAATGAAATCAAACATTTCTTTTAGCGATGGACAGTAGCAGCTCAGTTATACAACAGCAACACTATGCAATGCATCTTTCACTTACCTGCTGGGTTAGGGTTAATAGACACACTCGGCCTCTGGCAGCTTCTGCTTCTCCTGTCTGATAAAACAATGGCTGTATAATCTCATTTCTCTTCTTGCTTGACACCTCCCCAACCTCCTTCTGCCTCTAAGCCCTGGATTTATTCTGGTCAGCTATTCCACTACCTGCACTCTTTACCTGTAGCAAGTGTTGTAGCTGAGCTGAGATGGAGAATGTTCCCACATCCTCAAATCTCTATTTTGTCTACTTTGACACATGACAAACCAAGATCTAACAGGCTGACTGACAGAATGAGAATGATTCATGATGTGTCCGGGCAATCAGATCCAATGATAGATTCACTTTTTCATAAATTAAGGCAGTGTGCAGACACTGCATGTGTGTGTGTGTGTGTCTGGGTCAAAAAATGCATGTAAAAATAAATTTAAAAAAATTAAAATTTTATTTGTATAGCCCAAAGTCACAAAGTACATTTGCCTCAGAGGGCTTAGAGTGTAAAAAGAATTTCCCCGTTGTGGGATCAATAAAGTATATTTTCTAAATAAGCCTAATGATGATCATTTTACTTTCTGCCATAATGGAATGATGTATTTTCCTTCCGGCTCCAGGGCCCAGCACTATAGAGGACGACTGTTTGTTAGACTCATCTGAAAGTTGTCCTCTGAAACTCTTCATCTATAGATATAGTTACTCTAGATGGGATCACACACACATGCGTGCCTTCTGTTCTTATTAAATAGTTGATCAATCTTGTTGTTCCCTCTTCCTCACTATTGTAGTAGCGAACAAAGGTGCAAACATGGTACCCCAATTTTTATTAACGCATACATTCATACAAATCAAATCAAACCCAGCAGCATCCACAATTATTTTAATCCAAAAAGCTGACTTAAATTTATTATTAATTTTAATGTTTTTCATCAGTAAAAGTTTGAATTGTGGTCAATGAGAGGGTCTGGATAATACATGTATGCAATGTCTTCCAGCCTATTTTGAAAAATAATAATTATACTGTGACATATCTTCTTCTCAGGGGAATTATTTTCATGTCCTCCCTCCTCTGGTATGTTTGCAACGCAGAAGTCCTAACAGAAGAACCAAAGCCGACTTCTTTTTGTTTTGTAACCCAACTTTCCCGAAAAAAACAATACTCTCCTACAAGAAATTATTTTCTTTTGTTTAAAAATTGTTGGAGAATGTGAGTGAGCATGGTTACACACATGTTCTCTTCCTCACTCTGTGTGTGTGTGGTCCCTTCATACACAATTAAATGAATCTGTAAATGATTTTATGAGAGACAGTATTTATACCCTGATGGAGAACAACTTTTGTCCAAAAACATCATGAAAAATGGTCAAATATTATCAATGACATGTCATTTGTCACTTTATCCTTACAGCAAGGTTAATTATATGTTTCATTTCCTTTCTCCAATGTACATTGGATTTATCACATACGTGCAACACGTGCAGAATATGCTACTACATGCATACAACTGACTTGGACACACTCCTGTTACTTGGACTTCATGCTAATTAGGATTTGCATCATATAATATATTCTCGTTTGGCTCTCAACGAAGGCGGACGCATCTTTTTTTCCTCCTCTCCTCCCTTGCCTCTGCTCCTTTGTCTGTGTCTAGTCTTTTGTCTACTTTAGAAAGAGACTCTCCTTGTACTGCTCTCTAATTTCAAGCATCATGGATTTGATCAACTGGTCTCTAAGCGCAATTGACACCATCTTCTCAATGAGAAGCCCTGGTTCGGGGGAACCTGAATGTCCTGCAGGAACGTTTGCAGCTGGTTACTCGATGGACGCCTGGGAGAAGTGGCGGGTCGTGTGTCTGGTGGCTCTTTCTGTGGAGGATGTTGAAGACATCTACATATTCGGAATGTTGATGACAAGTGTTTTGCTGATTGGATCGGGCATTGCACTGGTTCACCGAGGTATGCAGAAAACGTGCAAAGACAGCCGTGCAAAGCCCCATAAAGCTGCCGGCAATGATTGAAGCTCTGAGCAGAGCTGTCAGGAATCTGAATGAGGCCATGCACCGGAATATGGATAACATCGCAGTGTTGGATCGCAACAACATGGATAACATCACAGCTTTGAATCGCAAAGTGGACGACATCACAGAGACTATGAACCAGAACATGGTCACCATTACAGGATCGATGGATAACATCAAGAACAACCAGGATATGGGCTACATCATGGAGAAGCTGACAGTTTTGCAAAGGCAAATGGATCGTTTTGGAGACAACAATTCTGGCTGAGAGAGCCTGTAGCGGAAAAGAATGCAGCTACTGGCCCCAAGACCAAACAAATTCCAATCTTATCTTGACCTCCCCACACCTGCAGGGCCTTGGCCAAGGCATCTGCTGGAATAACAACTCCCCTTGAAGATCACTACAGCGAGATGCTCTTATGAGACTCCATGATTATGGTGCAGGGCGGGGCACGTCTCCAGGCCTACGCACACATGCACACATTTACAGATATGCTTTCACTGCCCCATCCCCCCACCTTCATCGCTTTGCTCCCCCAGCCTGATAAGGTGGGTCTGTGACCAACGCCGATGGGGTGCAGGACTGGATGGCTGCATGACTGTGCTGGGATTAGTCAAACCCCCCATCCCCTATCCCCTAGTTGCTAGTGATGTGTCTCATGTTGTAGAGTGTACTGTATATGTGCTATAATTGCTGAGGTGTTTTTGTCCTGCTCCCAGAGTGTACTCCTGTCAAAGAGCACAGGCTGGGGGTTGTTCTTTTTTTCTCCTCCCCTATCCCCATGTTGTATCCCTTTTCTTTTTCCTTTGTATATTTTCTTACTGCATTTTGTTGCCTTGTATTTATACATGTGTAATGACAATAAATTGAATCTCATAAGTTGTATACAGGATGCAAAGATTTTCACACATAGCCCTTTAGTGTTTAAGCACTGTGTAAATAAAAGTAAGCTATTTCCTTTTGTTTTTTATTTAGCCCAAACTACTGTATAGTGCTGAAATACAATCAAGCTGAACTTTGAACCAACCTTATGTTATCAGCTTAAATCCACCTAATAATGCATTGGTCATACTTAAATGAAATGACTTGAGAAGAGGTGTTTCGTTCATTATCATGTTTGTCATTTGAACAGTTTTATTTCATTGTGTCAAATACAGGAATTTCATGTACAGAAGAGCAACTGGGAACTAGAGAATGAAATAGCTGTACAATATTTACACATCAAAACAACAAATTGCTCTGCAAGAATATCCTCTGAGAGGTCAAATAATAACAAATATCCATCAACAGCAAACAGATAAAAATGACTAACATTAAACACTGACATTTATGCTTTTGGATCATTTCACCCAACGCTTCCTTTAAGGTCGTGCTTTATTTATTTTTTGTTCCACATCTTTACAGGTGTTAAATTCTCTCTCTCATTGTCTTTTAACACAAACAGAAGAAAGAACACAGCTTAGTTTTAAATACATGTCCCCTCTAGTTTAACTGCTTTCTAAGTGAGGCAGGTAGAAACAAGACTCATAGTCCTTTTAAACTTCACTTCTGTCTCACTCAAAAAAAAAAAAAAGGTGTGTAGTGGAGCCATTTTATGTCCCCCTTTAAAACAATTTTCAATAATAAAAACAGCAAACAATCCAATCTTAGGACAGTCATTTTTAGAAATGTTCTTGTATAAATTATACAAACCATGGTTATCAATAAATACTGTGGGTCTCTCGACATTCTGTAGGTCACAGAATGAGGTGACAAAAATCTCTTTTGTAGTGTTCACTGAATTATCTCGTGGTCCCTTTCTTTGACTTTTGAGGAAAATCCATCACATTCACATCGTTTCAATAGGTTTCTTGAAAACAAGAGGTACTTTAGGTACTTTAAAAGTGAAAGCTCCCATGAACATACCAACAGTGGCTGTTCTTGCTGGACCCAACACCTTCTTTTGTTTCACAAACTCTGGGTGCCTCCACCTACATACATAATACTGCAGGTTGATGTGTGAGCTTGGAGCTGCCATCAGGTCATCCATCAGGCTTTGGCACTGAGGCTCAGCAGTTCCATGAAGGAGTTAAAGAGGCTCTCCAGCCAGCCCTGGTTAGCCATGCACTGCTGCACCACCTCCTCCTGGCCGGGGTCCTCTGCTGCCTGCTCAATACTGTCTGTCTGCTCAGGAAAAACAGGTAATGGATTTTTTACACATTAATTTTCTATGCATGTAGTACATTAGCCACAGCACATTAGGGTTGTTTTTAGCAATAAGTGATCATCAATATTTTCATATATTGTTTACTATACTTTTTGTTAGAACATTTCAACCTATCACAATACTAACTTTAGAGATATTAAAGATATTTTCTTATTATTTTAAATTATGACTGTGTGTGTGTTTGTGTTTGTGTGCGCATGCGTATTTGAGCTCAGTTACTGTTGTGCAGAAGATGTTGAAATCTTTTACTTCAGTAAAAATATTTTTTTAGTAAATTAAGTAATGCAGATCATCTATACCCAGCTTGTATGGATGATATCAGGTTTCATGAAATAACTAGTCTACAGTGTCAATGAAAGTGTATTTAAACCTCTTAAACCTGAACCCTATGGCCAGGAAAAATCACCTAAAATAATAAGAATAAGAATAATACACCCAAAATGAATACGAAGTGGTTAATATGCATGCTTCTGGTCTCCTTTGATCAGTAAGAAGCTAAGGAATACAAATCTAAATGTCACCATGATAACCTGGATTCCAAAGATCCCATGCATAATGATAGAATGAATGTCTACTACTCCTTGACTACAATTCTAACTGAATTCATTTCCATAAGGCCATGATGCGGATAACATAAATCCCCCCAAAAACCTTTACATATTAAAAACACAATGTACCTCCTGTTTTGTCTCAGAACAATCCAATTGAATAAAGCAATGTCATGATTGAGGCAGCAGATGGAGACATAGATAATGTTTGCATGGAAGGCTGAAGTAATGCCTCCTACAATGCCTTCCCCTCACAATGAAAAGTTCTTGGATGATAACAGCTGGAAAACATCCTTTACACTGTACTGAGATGTTGTTCCCTTTTTTCTGCCTCAAAACCAAAGTAAAGGATTTCTGCAAAGTGAGAGCACTTCTTTCAGAGGTCATTCAATTAAATTCAATCTTATTTATATAGCGCCATATCATAACAAAAGTTATCTCATGACAATTTTCATTTCCTCAAACTGATGAGCAGTTGGCACCTTGCATGGTAGCCAATGCCATCAGTGTATAAATGTGTATGTATGGGGTGAATGAGATATGTAGTGTAAGGGGCTTTAAGTGGTCAGAAGACTAGAAAGGAGCTATATAAGTACAGTTCATTTACCATCCATTTACAGAGCAGGTCTAGACCGTACTCTTTATAATATTATTCACAGATCCATGATGTTACATACATAAATGATAATAAACTGACTGCTTTAAAACAAAGAAATAATGCTAAAGATTTTAAATCATGTTGATGCTACACTGAATAGTGTCTCTGTCATTTGTATGCCTATTCTCCACTTTGTAACTTTGTGCTCCTACGATCACTAGCGAGAAGTACTGAATACTTTTATACACCATCAACTACTTCACTGATTTTGGTCAAACTGGATCATATTTTATGGAGAAATTCTGTTTTTCCCTCTAATGTCCTCAGGCTGATCCGCCTCAGCTCTCTGTGATGTACAGTTTCCTGATGGACAGTGAAGTAAACTGCTGTAAACTATAACACATGTTAGCTGGGCTGAGCTGGGCCTCTTGCTGTTGCACTAGTAAGTAATATTAGCTGGTTGATGCTTGTGTTGTTGATGTTGGATGCAAAGTTGCCAACTCGCTCCCAAAAATCTGAGCGCATAAACATGGCTATTTTAGTATTTTATGATACTCAATAATGCAGATAAGGTATTGCAGCAAAACATTACCTAACAAATGTTATACAGTTGAGAATAAATGCAGCTATTCTTACCTCCCTCTTGCAGTGCAGGAAGGTGTGATACTTGTAGTGGTGAAGGGAATGATACAGGCTGTAGATCCGGCAAGTCTCAATTGAGAGCTTCAGATCCTGAAAAGTTTGTGAGAAAAAAAAAAGATTAATTTCCAACATTTTGACGGAGGCCTGAAGTGTATTACCCAAAAGTTACACTAAAAACATTTGAATAATTCTTAATATTTAGATTTCAATATCAGATTTTGATTCACATTTGACGTTAAAGAGTTCAATTAAATTGTAAAGAACTATTTTTCTCACTTTCCTCAAGTGTCTCTCAGCTTTCTGCCTCCACCCTGGTATAAAAGAGGTGAAAGGAATTGGTGCTCACAGTGTAGTGCATACAGTGTGCCTCCCACTGCTCCACATAAACAAGATCCTCTTCACCTCTGTCACACCTGTTAACACACAAACCTATTTTTGTATGAGCCTGTGACCTGTGGCTGCCTGACACTGAACCATATACAGCAGAGATCCAGAGTCCGATTCCCACACAAACTCTTCCCGGGCAACCATTGTTTGACCTATGCATGGATCACCAATACTACCACAGCAACATGCAGTGTTTGAGATACACCTGCATAAAATCCACCAGCTACACCTGCCTAGAGACTTCAGCTGTCTGAAACATTCTCTGTTTGCAGCCTCCTGAGTGCTGCTATGGACGAGTCCAAAACCTTCAGCTGTACTGTCATGATGGACCTGACTGAGCTGCAGGAGATCGTCCCATCCCATATTGGACTATGCATCCAATTTTATCTCTTATCTTCTTTATCTGTATTCTGTATAGAATCTTCTGTAATCTTTCTTATAATCTTTCTTTGTAAAAACCAGGCATCATTTTAGCACAGAGACACACACACACAGAGCTCTGGTGTTAGCTGGAGGTGCTTCAGATTTTCAAAGGGTTTAAATATTGGATGTTATGGCTTGTTACAAACCACCATTTTATTTGTTTAACTCCTGAGTAGTGATGCATCTTCAGACCTCACACGTGTGTCTCCTTTCAGTCTGCTGAGTTGACAGACTGAAAGGACACGTGTGAGGTCTGAAGATGGTTGAAGAAGAAGTCAGTAAAGAAGCACCTCACTGAGATGTTATCAAGTTCTTTTGTTGTGAAAATGTATCATATTGAGGGGTTGCTTCTGGGTCATCTGAACGATGGCAGCGTAGACAAGCGTCTCTCGACAAAAGTAAAAGAAATCTACCCCTAAAAGTGAAATAACTTTAATTTTGTTCAACAATTTGTAAATTTAGAAAGGGGGCAAGGATTGCGTCTAAACATAAGAGTAAAAAGTCGGTTCTAAACATTGATAAAACTATCAAAGTGCAGCAACACAAGCGTGCTAATAGATGGTAAATGGACTGTACTTACATAGCGCCTTTCTAGTCTTCCGACCACTCAAAACACTTCATTTACCCATTCACCCATTCATACACATTCATACACTGATGGCATTAGCTGCCATGCAAGGTGCCAACTGCTCATCAGTTTGAGGAGCTAACCATTCATACACATTCACACACTGATGGGAAAGCCTTCCGGAGTAATTTGGGGTTCAGTATCTTGCCCAAGGACACTTCGACATGCAGACTGGGATCGAACCGGGGATCGAACCGCAGATCTTCTGATTAGTGGACAACCAGCTCTACCTCCCACAGTCCTAGTAAGTTCCTAAATTTCAGGATGAAGTAAGAAGTGCTTAAACTGGTGTGGCAAAAGAAAGGCTTCACATGGAATAATTGCAAAATCAACCTCGACCATAACTATGCACCAGGGATTTGGCCAGAGAGAGGGAATGCGCAGAGGCACGAAGGGTCCTGAAGGAAACCACATACAATTCCAGACCCTGTATCCAGCTCGGCTGAGTTTTCTATGATGATTGGACCAAAACGTATGATACAGTAGAGAAGGCAATGTCAGCCCTAGCAGAACAGGGACTACCAGTCAAAGTAATTAAACAACCGGGATCTCTCAGGGAAAGGACATGGCAGCTGGTGAAGGGACAGCACAAAACCTGAGCCAACGGAGCAACAGGTTTCAAGGAGAAGCTGCAAGGCTACAGAAGTTAATGAGCTAAAAATACAAACTGACGTAAAACCAAAGAAGACTGTCTGAAATGGCGATTGAGGTACAGATCAGCTTAAAGGTTTATATACAAATATATTTTAATAGACGAAACAAGTTAAATATTAATGACATGTCAATGGGGTTTTAATTCCAATTAAGAGAAGTAAGATTTTGTCGAAATTGAAAAAAAGAGAAGGCACAAGCTTTTCTTTAAGAAACACACAAGTCAATCTGAACATGCAAAATTAAAAAGGATGGGTTTTAGGCATGTATTCTTTTCTTCATATAAAGCAGGCTGTTATAAAAATTAGGATTATACTGGGGTGCAGATGTCTTGAACTCATACAGATAGTGTGTGTCTGTCCTGTTCTTAAGTATGTCTCGGATACCTCCCTTAGTTGACCTCTGATTTACTGAGGCTGGTAGGGAGGGACAATTATAAATTAGCGGTATAAGGACAGGAGAGACAGACTAGGGGAGTACCATGTGGATGTAAAATAGAGTGCTCATTACTGAGCAGTAAACCAACTAAAGGAATGTTATGATGTTATCTGTATCAGAGGGGAGGTGTCAGAGACAGCCCATTTTTGAACAATGTATAAGAACCTATTGATAGTGCTCCTCAGGGAGCATTTTCTCTGTAACTCTCTTGTGTGTTGCACTGTTAAACGCTCCTTCTTGTACAAGAATATTAAATTCAACTTAGACTTTGATATTTTGAATCCAGTCCTCTTTATTTAAGGGTTCTTCTTAAAAATTCTCATAACACAGGCCACAAGACAGGAGTCGCTACTCTTATATCAAACACACTCAGTTATTAACATATATCAGAAATGGAAGATGATTAAGATCATAGAGAAGATAGAAGGTAGTGAAATAACATTATTGAATGTCTATGCCCCACCAGGAAGTGAATGGTTATTTTATAGACACATATTCGACGTAATGGTTAATTCTCAAAGAGTAAGTAATCTGTGGGGGGGGGGGGGTGGGTAAGTAACACATCAGGGACATCTATCCAGAATAGGTCTCTGACAAGGAAAGTGAAGTCATTAATGGAAATGTTGGGCATTATAGATGTGTGGCG
The DNA here is from genome assembly GCF_000972845.2 of Larimichthys crocea. Lineage (NCBI taxonomy): Eukaryota > Metazoa > Chordata > Actinopteri > Sciaenidae > Larimichthys > Larimichthys crocea. The sequence continues at coordinate 20,192,715 of NC_040022.1, read as the reverse complement.
GGACTGCATCCTACCAGTAGAGACTACACACACTTCTCCTTCCCACATTCAGTCTATCCAAGAATAGATTTTTTTTTTTTATATTTAGCACAAACAGATTTAAAATAAAGGACTGTAATATCGGGATGATCAAATTGTCAGACCATATTTTTATGTCTCTATCATTAGAAAGGAAGGTAAGAAGGACCCTGTGGAAACTAAATTCGAATATACTCAATGATCCCAAAATAGTGGACAGACTGAAGGGAGACATCAAGGATTTTAAAGACCTTAATGATTTGGGGAAGTTTCGCCAGTGATTCTATGCGACACATTGAAAAGCCATAATGAGAGGGCAAATTATTTCATTAACTACATACATAAAAAAACTTAAAGGGCAAAAATTAGCGGATTTACAGGGAAAATTAAAACGGCTGCAACAGGCGGACAGTAGCACAACAAATTTAAATTCGAAACAGGAAATTAGAAAACTTGAAAAATTGATGAAATATACATCAGAAACCCACAAAAAATATTTTCCTAAAACAGAAAAATTATGAAGTAGGAAGTAAATCAGCAAAACCTCTAGCATACAAATTGTTGTGGAGAAATTGCTGAAGTCAAAGGTCAATGGTGAGGTCAGGAGTTCAGAAAGTGTTCAGGAGCCCCTGATGTCTTATGCTGAATTATTTATTGATGTTTGGCCAAGGAGAATTAGAGACACTCTCAAAGTACATCAGAAGTGCCTGAGTCTGTCTCACATTCTGCCCAACTCATCCTGGTGGATAGACTTTAAACCCCAAGATAACACCACAAATACTACATGCCCAGAATTAGTCAAAGAGAATGTTTTTACCCATGCAGGTGTTATTGGCAGCATATTCTAGTCTGGAGACACAGATGTCTGTTTACGCAGATTGGAACATCAACAGCAAGCTATCTATTATGTCTATGAAGGCAGGAATAGGTCTCTTCGACCCTGGCCACCACAGTGTTGAGATAGACTGGCACCTACTGTTCTCAACCAAAGCCAAACAACTAATACTGCTGAGGACCTCAAGGCCCACACGTGACCTTGTGTAACCTAAGGAGAGAAAATTCTATAACACAAATTACGCAAGCAAAAAACGTTTATAAAATAAATATAAAATTATATAAAACATTTATAAAATTAATAAAATTAAACACCCTAAAACAAAAAAGGTCGAAGTTACAAAAAAAAATTCAAGAGAGTTTTGAAATATTTTATTGAGAACTATATACTCCTCAGCCTCAGAGGATACTGAAATACATACTTTTCTTTAGAAATACATACACTCACAAGTGCACACAACGAAAAGTTGATAGAACCTGTTTCCTCTAAAGAACTGAACTTGGCCATCTCGAAATTAAAGGTTGGTAAATCCCCAGGTTCAGGCGGCTTCACCACAGAGTGGTACAAGTCTTTAAAGCCACAATTGTCTCCAATACTAGTCAATACATTTAACTGGGTCTTACAAAATGGGGGAAATTCCACCTTCTTGAAAGGAGGCAATTATCTCGGTTATCCCCAAGGAGAATAAGGACAGAGACGAACATGGTAACTATCGACCGATCAGTGTTCTGAATTTGGATTACAAATTATTTACATCTAAGTGTCAGGTGTGATGTGTGATAGAAGAGTTTCAGCTAAAATGAAAGGAAAGGTGTACAAAACTGTGGTGAGACCAGTGATGTTGTTTGGTCTAAAGACAGTGCCACTGAGGAAAAGACAGATCAGACCGTATTTATCCAACAAACAAACGTTAGATAACATAAGGCAGACCTTGTATATACTGGATCAGGTATATATATCAGGTAAGAATAAAACTAAGTCAATGATAGTAGGATTGGACGCAGAGAAAGCTTTTGATTCGGTTAGATGGATATTTCGATATATGGTGTTAGGTAAATTCGGATTCAGCACAAAATTTATCAGCGCAATTCAGACATTATATGATAAGCCTATAGCCTGGATAAAAATGAATGGTGACCTTTCAGATTCATTTATTCTAGAGTGAGGAACCAGACAGGGTTGCCCAATTATTTGCATTATTTATTGAACCCTTAGGTGAACTGATTAGATAGAATGAAGATGTCAAAGGCATTAAGGTGGCAGGGATTGAACAGAAGGTGGTGCTGTTTGCTGATGATGTTCTGGTCTACTTGGAGGAGCCAGAAGACTCATTTGTGGGATTGATGACATTGCTGGTTGAATATGGGAGATTGTCAGGCTACAAGTTCAACATATCAAAAACACAGGTCATTACTCTGAACTTTAAGGCCCCAAAGAACCTGCCAATTTAGGAAATGGGATAAATGGATTTTAATTTTAAGTTTATTTGGCAGGGAAAGAGACCAAGAATCTGATTCAGTGTCCTGCAACTGGGAAAAGAAAGAGGAGGTATGGCACTACACTGTTTAGGAAATTATTTTTATGCCTCACAGTTAACTCCTCTATAGTTATATTGGTGTAATAGGGAGTATAAATCTAAATGGAAGGAATTGGAATTTGTGATGACTGCTAATCTCCCTTTACAGGCAGTATTGGCTGATAGAGGACTGGTAACACAAGTGGAAGAGTTAAAAAATTCATAGATAAATTGCACATTTAAAATATGGTATAAGGTGGTTATAAGTTATGTGGACTCCATAATATGCTAAGACTTTTCAGATGGTGTGCCTACAACACAGCATTTTTCCCTAACAGGGGTGATAAGAAATTTGAATATTGGACTAAGAAAGGATTTACAACCTACCTCTCATTTACATATAAAAATGCATTACCAGGTCTCTGCTGGGAAAACATGGTTTAGAACAAAATTCTTATTTTAGATGTCTTTAAGTAAGAGATTATTTTAATAAGAAGTGCAAACTTACAGACCTCTCCACTGTGAAGTCTGAGTTTTATAAAATCCTGAAGTCAGCCTCTAATTCGGTACCAAGCAAGCCCATATCTAGATTGTACAATGCTCTGTTAGGTGCTAAAAGCGAAAACACCTTGTATGTTAAAGAAAAATGGGGAAAAGAATAGGGATGGAATAGGGAACTCAGAGGAGGTTTGGGGGGAAAATTTTAGTTTTCAGTGGTCATCGACTAAATGGTCAATGGTAAATGGACTGTACTTATATAGCGCCTTTCTAGTCTTCCGACCACTCAAAGCGCTCTACACTACATATCTCATTCACCCCATTCACACACATTCATACACTGATGGCATTGGCTACCATGCAAGGTGCCAACTGCTCATCAGTTTAAGGATCTAACCATTCATACACATTCACACACCGACGGCACAGCCTTCGGGAGCAATTTGGGGTTCAGTATCTTGCCCAAGGACACTTCGAACCGCGATCGAACCGCCGATCATCTGATTAGTGGACGACCCGCTCTGCCTGTGAGCCACAACCGCCCCGACTAACTCCATGGAGTGGAGAGAACATTGTTGGTAGAATATTATAAGGTTTTTTAAAACTCCACATCAGGAGAAATACAGAAATATGAGCTTGATGTGTTGGAGACAATGTGGTACAACTGTAGAAAATAATTATCACATATTCTGGGACTGCCTCAAATGAGCCCGTATTGGAATGGCATTCAGAAAGCACTGTGCTCGGTATTCAAAGCTCAGGTACCAATGGACTGGAAGAATCTTTATCTGGGACATGTGTTAGTTCTGAAACAGAGGAAGGATACAAAGTTGCTGCAGGCCCTTCTTGTGGCAAGTAAAAAAATCAATCACTAGAAGGTGTCCAGTGCACCTGCATTGGATGATTGGTATGGAACAATTTTGGAAATATTTAAAATGGAGAAATTTACTTATTCTTTACGGATTCAAAAGGAGAAATTCTACCAAATTTGGAATAAATGGATTTAATTCACAGTCCTGATGAGAGCAGGCTTTGTATGATTCCACTGTCACTTAGTACAACTTCCCCTATATCGATGTGAATAATAGAAATATAAGCTCCCTTGGTTCTGTTGTTGATTGTGATTTTTCTATTCATGGTAGACAGACATAATATGGACAAAGCTGTTTATGAGCTTCAAGCAGGGCTCACAGGACCAGAAAGAAAGAAGGAAAGTAATGCTTGTGAGTACATATGCATTTGTACATGTTTGTATGTAGAAAATGGAAAAGGTCTTTTTGTTTTGTAGAATAACAATTGAAGCTGGATTTTTTGTAAACTGGCCTCTAAATAATTAATAAATTGCTGACTTCTTGTGACTTTGACTTAGATAGTAAGATGTTCTGACAGTCCAACCACATAGGTGAGTCCCTTCGAGATGCTTCTGGGGGACTCCTTTAGTGTGGCATATTTAAGATGGAATTCTTATTATCCACACCTATCATCATTTCATTTTGGTTGTGTTTCTGTTTTTGTCTTGCATATCTTGCTCTATGTGTGAAAATATACAAACTAAGTGCATCTATTTTGTATGTTAGTTGCTCTCCATCAAGTCACTGGATGGCATACAGCCTCTATAACCTTGCTGTCTGCTTCTATCTTAAAATGGATCTTGTCTGTTAAACATGTTTTACTCTGAAACACTGTACACTACACAATGCACAACGGGAGTAGTAAATATGTTGTAATGGCTGTGTTTTTTTGACCTGTTGTTTGGGAATATTCCTCTTCACCCAGTTGAGGGTTTTGCGATTGTAGCCCTCCCCACCAAGATGAACTTTGACAGCTCCTGAATCCAGCGGGTCTGCTGTCATTTTGGGGAATATATGCAAAGCCTCCTGGAGAGGAGAAAGCAGAATTCAGTCAAAAGTAGTAGATACAGCTCAATCTTGGTTTAATCCCACGGATGTGGGAATAAGATTGGTTCAAAGAAGTTTCCACACCAAAGTAAATAATCATTGAGAGTCAGAGGTGCCTGTAAAACACACTAGAGGTACACTGGTAGCTCTCCCGGTAGAGCATGCAACATGTAGCCCAGGGTTCAATTCCAACCTGTGGCCATTTGCTGCATGTCATTCTCCCTCTCTCTCTCTACCTCCCTGTCACTCTTCAGTTGTTAATATCAAATAAGGGTTAATTGCCAAAAAAAAATAATAAAAAATAAAATAAAATAAAATAAAACAGAATGACGTGCAGGTTTACCTGGTGCTGAGCACTCATGTTGACTCTCCTCAACAACCTCTTCTTCTGTTCACTGAGTAGGCTATCAATTTTCCTCATGGGTGGAAGGTACAACTCATCTGAGGAGTGACAGCAAAAAAATGATTTATTTACATTTTAGTTTTACATTTCAGTCACTGTCACTGCCTATAATTGTGAGAGACCTGCAAAAGATATTAGCAGTGTAAGTAGGTCAAAGAGATTTCAGTGGTGTTTTTTAGGATAGGACAGGAGAAAGTTGGTCCTCACATTATACGCTTAAACAATATCTCAACATACTTGACTCTCATCCAAACTTCAGCATGCACAAGTGCACGTAAAGTTCTTTCAAACATTCGGGTCGGTATTGGGGTACGCTCTTCTGTGTAGTCCTCAGAAGTCCAACAAGGCTACGCCAGCCACATTGGCTGGCAGTCGTGATGACTGCATCATGAGCAGGGACATCCTCTCCCTACAAAGGGATGATACAGCGTCACCAGCTTATTCAAAAACCTCTTCTCGCTTCTACTCAGAAAGCTATCTTTCACCACGGCTGTTAGTGGAACTGTTAGCTTAACTGTCCACAGATTGAGCTAACAACTCTTGCTGGATTGCTGGACACTAATTTTTTCCTTACCGTGTATGGAATCCTGATTTCCTGGCCATAGAAATCTAGGGTTTCACGGAGATATTACAGTGCTACTGTTGTTGTCCCCATACAGCAACATGATGTGGGCAGGCTCCAACCCCACTTAACTGAGGCATGTATTTGCATGAAGAATGCAAGAGGGCAGCTGAAAAGCTGAACATCCCCATGGCCTACAGTGAAGGCTGAGGTTTTCTTATCCCGCTATCAAGGGAGGAGGCTATCAAAAGATAAACAGGCAGCCAGGCATTTCTTACCCATTTTCCCTGAATGTCTGGTGGAGACATGCTGTTGACGAGATATGCTGTTGACAAAATCCCTTTTCTGCTGCTAAACCCGTCCAGGGGTGTTCAGCATTTGACATGAAGGAAAAAGGCTTCCAAATGTCCCCAGTTGAACAAGTGGTGGCATCGCACCTGCATCCCACTCAGCAGTTAACTAGGTCTTTCTCTGGTCCTACCCTGCCAGCTGATCAGCTACAGTCCTTCATGAGCCTACAAGTTGGTTACAACATCGGTGATAACATAAATCTCTTAGGACTTTGCAGTTAATTCAGAATGCTGCTGCACGTGTTCTGACAGGAACCAAGATCAGAGATCACATCTCTCCCATTTTGGCTTCCTTGCATTGGCTCCATATTAAATCTAGAATAGAATTTAAAATTCTTCTCCTTACATACAAAGCTCTTCATGGTCAGGCACCATCGTATCTAAAAGAGCTCATAATACCATACTACCCCTTTAGAACACAGCGCTCTCAGGATGCTAGGTTCCTTGTGGTTCCTATGGTTTCCAAAAGTAGATTGGGAGCCTTCAGCTATCAGGCTCCTCTTCTGTGGAACAAACTACCTTTCTGGGTTCGGGAGGCAGACACGGTCAACACCTTTAAGAATAGACTTAAGACTTTCCTTTTTGATAAAGCCTATAGTTAGGGCTGGCTCAGGTCATCCCTTAGTTATTCTGCCATAGGATTAGACTGCTGTGGGACTCCACCCCCCACCCACGGTATTGGTTGAAGATGCACACATCTACCTTTACCGAAAACCCTCTCTCTCTCACTCTCTCTCTCTTTCTCTCTCTCTCTCTCTCTCTCTCTCCTCTCTCTCTCTCTCTCTCTTCTCTCTCTATATATATATATATATCTATATCTATATATATATCTCCCCATCTCTCCATCTCTCCATCTGTGGACATGTCTCATTAATGCATGTTACTAACCAAACTTCCCCGGAGTTTCTGTGCTCTGTCGTCCAGCAGGTTTTCGTGGATCGTGGCTGCTGCTGTGATCCTGCACGACGTCCACTACATATATTATTACTGTCATTATTACTACCATATCTGTTACTGTAACTTACTGTAATCATTTTTATCATTCATTGTGATTCATTGTCATTTTGTCAGTTATTGTAATTGTACAATATGTTTGTGTTAATTTGTCCTGTACACGTGACATCCATTGCACGTCTGTCCGTCCTGGGAGAGGGATCCCTCCTCTGTGGCTCTTCCTGAGGTTTCTTCCACCTTTTTTCCCTGTTAAAGGGTTTTTGTGGGCAAGTTTTTCCTCACTTGAACCGAGGGTCTAAGGACAGAGGGTGTCACTCCCTGTACAGATTGTAAAGCCCTCTGAGGCAAATGTACTTTGTGACTTTGGGCTATACAAATAAAATTGATTTGATTTTAATTTGATCGGTGAGGGCTCTCAGTGCCTCCTCTCTTCTCCTGGCATCTCAGGCTAAATTGCAGGAACAGATGACTGCTTTACCAGCCACTGAGCTGTGGGAAGAAATATGTGTCATTACTGACCACTGCCTTCCCCTCACAAAGTGTACTGTCCAGTCAGTGGTGAGGTCTATGTCCACCCTGATTACTCGAGAGCAGTCTCATTTGCTCTTCCTTTCAAAACTGCCTGACAAAAAAATTAACATCCTGAATGAGGTGTGAACCCGACCGGGCTGTTTGGCAGTGTGGTTGCAACCATGAAAAAATGGTGTGAGTAGAAGAAGAAAGAAGGAGAAGTATTGCAACTTTGGCTTCCGAAGACGACGCAGGCTACTCCCACTCCTTACCAAGCCTTCACTCCAGCAGTGACACAACAGGCCAGCCCTACGCACCCAGCCCCTCAGCCCCTGGCACAAATCCAGCCCAGGCCACAGAACAGGGGGACCTAGCAGAAAAAAACAGAGGGCTAGGAGGAAGAAGTGGGCCTAGCAATGCACTGGTATCAAGCTCCCCTCCCTCAGCTCCATTCCTGAGCCTGTTCCAGAGCGTTCCCTCCTTGCAGCCTGCAGGGCCAGGGTTGGCACAGTTCACTAGTAGTTGCCATTCACAGTGCCGTTTCACAAGTGCCCTCATATGTACCAAATCAATAAGGTCCACAGTGCAGCCAGGCAGACTGCTGAGAGAGCCGGCAAATGTATGAGACCTCAGATTAGGTGCTCAGGACAATAAAGAGAGGATAAAGGCTCCAGTTTGCCATTGGTCTTCTAAGATTCACTGGAATTTTCCCATGCTCAGGGGAAGTCAGCACAGATACTCCAAGAAGAGATATCATCACTGGTGAGAAAAGGAGCGGTACCCGTTTTGCTTCCGGAGCACAGCCAGTGCAATTTCTAGTCAAGGTATTTTCTCATAGCAAAGATAGGGGAACAGAGCTCCACCCAGTACTCGACCTTCGGGCTCTGAACAGACAACTCAGATTTGAAAACATTTGAAGAGTTCTATGCACCAAAGTCACTGCACTTTGGTTTGGCGCATACATTGCTAAATCTGGGCTCTATTGAGAGTCACAATGTGTCAGCCTCATGATTGGCAGGTGGTCTTCAAGATTAGCTTGTCTGGCAATATGTGAGTCAGTATATCCACAAAGTGAGATACCGAGTGAATGTTTGAAAGAGAACTTTAGGTTACAAAGGTAACCCTGGTTCTCTGATAACATGTGTGAAGTATCTGACTGGACCACCGTCTTTGCTTGAAGCAAGAAACTGGTGTGCTTATTTTGAATGAGCTGGTGATGCTGCATCATGTAGGAAGAGGATATCCTTCCTCATGATGCAGCATGACTGACAGCCAATGTGACTGACTTCACAGAAGAGCATACCCATACCCAGCATTTATCCAAAGCGACTTCCAGGGAGCAATTTGGGGTTCAGTATCTTGCCCAACTATACTCACTTTCCATCAGAAACGATTTACCAAACTCATTCAATATGGGAAAGTAACTCAACATTCAATATTACTAGTCATTATTACCCCAAGGTTACTTTACGGTGACCTAGGCTTTTCAAATCGATGAAAAATTATTTCTAGACTTAATTGTCAGTTTGATCAATTAAATGTAGCAAGTTTAAAAGTCTACAAGAACACTGACAACAGTGAAAAGGTCATTCTTGTGTTTCTCGATACCTCAGTTCTATTTTCAACTCATACACACTTCACTGAAGCCTAAGTTGTGTTCCTCACCATCAGTGTCCTCCAATGCCTGGATCATATCAGGGTCGAGTGCTGTGCTGACCAGCATCTCCACGTAGCTCCTGAACATCTCCCTCATAGCCCGGCTATTAACTCCACCCTGCACAGACCCTAAAATACAAAGAAACCTTGATATGGAATTATATGTCTTTATATGTTATTAACAAAAATATGTGTGAAGCACACACACACACACACACACACACACACACACACACACACACACACACACAGAACAACTTACCTTCCTCATCACTGGGTGGGGAGGAGTCTGACTCAGAGGAGGAAGATGGCACCTCCTTCAGCCACTTCCTCCTTTTCTTGGGAGGAGGCTCTGCATTGTCCTTTGAGGTTCTGGCTCTGGGGTCGCGCTCCATCTTCTTCTCTCCTCCTTTCTTATGCTCCTTCAACTCCACTGTGCTATCTCTCCTCTCTCGCACTTCTCTGTCTCTTTTCTCTTTCTCCTCTCTTTCCTCCTTTTCTCTCTGTTCCCTCTCTTTATCCCTCTCCTTCCGCTCCCTCTCTCTCTGCTCTCGTTCTTTCTCTCTCCACTCCCTCTCCTGTTTCTCCTTTTCTCTATGCTCCCTTTCTCTCTTTTCTCTGTCTTTATCTCTCTCATCCTTCTCTTGTTTCTCCCACTCTTTTTGCTCTCTCTCCTGACTGACCTGTTCATTTTCCTTTTCTTTCTGTGCTTTCTCTCTCTGCTCTCTCCCCTGTCTCTCCTTCTCTTTTTGTTCTCTCTCCTGTCTTTCCCTTTCTTTCCACTCCCCGTCTTGTCTCTCCCTTTCTTTCATTTCTCTTCCCTGTTTTTCCCTTTCTTTCTGCACCCTGTCCCGTTTGTCCTCTTTTTGCTTCCTGTTTCTTCTATCCCTCTCTTTCTGATCTTTCTCCACTCTTTCACTCTCCCTGGTATTTTCCCATTCCACTTCTTTTTCCTTTTCTCTACAGTCCTTCTCTTTTTGCTCTTGGTCCTTTCCCCTCTCCATCTTCTCTATTTCTTTAAAGTCCCTCTCTTTCTGCTCCCTCTCCTGTTTCTCCTTTTCTTTTTGCTCTCTTTTCTCTTTGTCTCTTCTCTCTCTTTCCTTTTGCTCCTTTTCTACGTTCTCCCTGTGCTCCCTTTCTCTTTGTTCTTTTTCTCTTTGCTCCTTCAGCTCTCTCTCTTTCTGTCTTTCCTTGTCTCTGTCATCTCTCTCCACTCGAGGTGGAGTTTGATTGTGAATGGTGGGCAGCTGTTTAGGTAGTGACTGGCGCCTGTCAATCAGAAGATTCAATGCGTGAAGGTCAGGACAGCTCAGGACAAAAATGATTCCAACATGACTTATTAACAGCTATCAGTTTTCACAAATTTCTTCGTCACTTAATTGGGTTCATATCTGTGTTTTTGATTTATCTCTGATTTCTGCATCAATTTCCAGTTACTACTGAAGCAACATTATGTAATGTTGCTTCAGTAGGTGAATGGTGCCTCTGTCATTATGCAACTTTAGGCCAGAGAAGCTAAGAAGAGAAAAGGAGAGAGCAACTGAGCAAGAAGCTGCCGGATGAAGAGTAAATCTGGGACAGACGCCGAGCTGGGCTGACTGCTGTTGGACTAGTCAGTGATATTAGCTGCTGCTGTGTCTGCTGTTGTTGACCTTGTTGATGTTTGGCTGCTAGCAAAGTTGTCAACTCAGTAGTTTTTGATAAAAAATTGTAATCATAATAAATACATGTGTACAGCTGTCCATATTTACAACAGTGTGATTACTCTGGAGACTGCAATGAATATGAATTTCTATGTAATGTTGCTTTTATATCATTTCATCTTTATGACTCTACATTTGGCAAGAAAATCAAATTCATAGCCTTACCTCAGAGTTAGACCAGCTCTGTGCCATGGCTTTCGAGAACACACTCTGACATAATCTTTTTTGTTGACATTCTCCAAGAACTTAACGTACAAGCGCTGGTAGCACATTTTAGCATCACCAAAGTAACCCAGATACTGAGGAAAGAGATAAAAAGAAGAAGTTACCATTTAGTAGACAGTATTATTCTCTACGAAAAAAAATCTCTGTTAAACAGCATAAAAGTTAGGCTCTTTGTCCCACCGCAACTTTTGGTTTGCTACCTTGTGCATTAGGCGTTACTGGGTGGAAGCAGGTTTAAAGAAATGAAATTAGCTGCTGTTCGAAATGCATGGTCCCTTAAACACAAATGAAACACTGAAGACATTTTTATAAACTTAGAGATACAATTCAATTAAACAAAACTAATATGATTGGGATTTCTCATGTGGTTTCATGGTGGTGCAATGGTTAGCACTGTTGCCTCACAGCAAGAAAGTTCCTGGTTAGAACTTTGACTGTGTGGAGTTTGCATGTTCTCTCCGTGTCTGTGTGGGTTCTCTCCGGGTACTCCGGCTTCCTCTCCCACAGTCCAAAAATATGCACTTAATAGGTTAACCGCCCTCTATGTTCACTGTGACGAGGTGCAACTTGTCCAAAGTCAACTGGGACCTGATGAGGATAAACGGTTACAGATAAAGGATGGATGGGATTGCTCATGTAGGTTCCAAAGTTTCACTCTGAACTTTCTCTAAGAATGTATGAGACAGTCCTTTTGCTTGAGAGCTTATAGTCAAGGTGCGGAAAAGGAAATGTGTGGAGGCACAGACCAACAGTTTTTCTACCAGTGTAATTTAGTTTTGACTGAACCTGTGGGAGTCTGCTGAGAAACTCACATTACTGGTTGCACAGAACTGCCTTTGACCATCTTTGATCTCTGGACTGAATTTCTGGAGCAAGGCTTTCTGTACTCTCCAGATGGGTGGAGGCTCTCGGCCTGTCTGCAAAGCCATCTGCTGACACAAACACAGTGTATATCATTGATGATAAGTTATTTATTCAATATACATTACTGGGTTCTGTGGGCATACCCACCTTAAGAGTTCCAATGTCCTCAGTCCGAACCACAAACTCATCCCGTTCACGAAAGATTCCCTCGCCTCCACTCTCACTGTCCTCCTCTTCACTCTCGCCAGCTATGGCAGCATTAGCCTGTTTCTTTGCCAAGTGGAGGGAGGTAAGACGTTGGGATGCTAGGGCCTCTTCCGGGGTTGGAGGTGATGGTGGTGGAGAGGATGATGAAGAGGGTGAGGAAGAGGAGGGGGAATGCTGTCCAACTTCAGGTTCCTGGTCCTGATCAGAGGATGATGGGGGAGGTGTGGTGGATGGGGGAGGGATGGACTGGCCCAGAGGAAAGTTGGAGAGTGGTGAAGACAGGATGGCTGGAGGAGAAGTGGAGGGGGGTGGGGAGGTGCCTGCAGTTTGAGCCGGTTGGAATGTGGGCTGCTGCTGCTGCTCAGAAGGAGGATAAGTTGGATTCACCGCTTCCTCTTCCTGTTGGGTCGGCAGTGGCGAGGGTAAGGAGAGACACAGGGGAGGGAGGGGTGAGGGTGAAGAGTAAGTGGGTGGTGAGGGGGAGATGGATGTTGATGGGGATGGAGGTGCAGGGACAAGCACAGGTCCTGCTGGAGAATCTGAAAAACAGGGCGGGAGGAGCAAAGCAAACTCATGATATCACATCCATCATTGCTTTGTGCAGGTGCACAAATCTCCCAGCAGGAGTTTCTAGAATCCTTCATCTGTCTCCCACCATAAACACTGCCAATTCATTAACTCACTAATATCCTCATGGTCCTCATCAGTGAATGGGGTTATTGACTTAGTTGGCATCATGTGAAACAAAAATGGAAAAAAGGTAGCTTTCAACTCTTCCATGAATACTGCATAATCTTCTATCTGTGAGTAAGAAGTAAGTGAATAAGTGAGCATCACAGGACCAATGAGGGATTGGTCAAACATCATTGACAAGGAGGTGTCCAATGAGGACACTGACATGACAACCTAAATATAACTACTTATTATATGACTGAAACTGAGATGCAGTTCGCTCTGAAAAAAGCTACTTAATACAGTTAAGATTATTTTGTTAAACTATTTGTTTCAGTGAAAGAAAAGTTGACTTTCAGTTAAAATTCTTTGTTACATGCAGAAAACTAAAGTGTCAGACAGAACTAACACACCAATTACCTTGAACCTTAAGAACCTCCAAAATCTGAATTTCAGACATTCTTTCCTCTTCTTTCTCTTCCTGCTCTTCTTCCAGGGTATCCTGCTGTAGATTCTGTGGATCTCCCATTAGTTCTTCATTATCTACAGTTTCTCCTCTTCCCTCCTCCTCCTCCTCTTCTCCTACTTGCTCAAGTACCCCCTCATCTGCTTTTTCTCTGTTTGACTGTGGGGAGAACAATTCATGTTCTTCCTTGTCCTGTTGATGCTGATTGTATGTGAGTGTTTCCTCTTTTCTATTTTGCATACTGGGGATGAGGGGAGGCATGACAGGTACAGGGGGGCTGAGGGGTGGCTCCTGTGCGGTAGGAGACAAGGTGGGTGGGGCTTTAACCATGGCAGATGCCATTGCAGCAGCTAGCGAGTGTGGGGTGTCATAGAGGGCAGAGATTGCAGATGAGATGCTCTTCTGCAGGTCCTGATTCTTACTGACCGAGTCCTCCTCATCAGAGGAGAAGGAGGGCAGCGTCTCCAGGTTCCTTTTTAACTCCTCATCCAGAGGTTTGCAGGGACTTGGGCAGCTGCTGAGAGCAAGATCTGCCCCCTCGCCTTGCCCTCCCTCACTGAATGTCCCTGTAGGCTGCTGTGGAGGAGTTGGTCGTAGGGGAGGAGGAAGCGGCGATAAGGGCCTGATGCCTCCATTTAGAGAGGAACAGGGGTTTAGAACTTCCTGCTCACTGCCATCATGTCCCAGTTCAAGGCCTAACTGTTTTTTGCCTGTCCTCAGGAAGTCCAAAAAAGAGGCCATGAAACCAGGTTTGAAGTCGAAGGCCTTCTCATCAGCCTGCAAAAGAGCAGAATCTCATCACTGATGAGTGCTTAATGATGGTGTCACTCCTTCTCCACTGTACTGGCATGGTTTTTCAGTTAGCTGTGTTTCTCTGTACACTGCAAAAAACAATTTCAACTAGTAATTTGGTCTCACTCAACAAGACTTACACCACTCTATGTATTCAAAGCATCCCTAAATGATTTTTCTGACCACCAGGTGGCAGCACAGCATGCTAAGCAGCAAGCAAGCAGGTTATAACTTTATAACCTTTAAAAATGTATGATTATTGTGAAAATGTTAACTAACAGTTGCCAGTGTACACATCTAAAGATACAAAGCATAAATTAATGATTTCTAAGTTGCGCATTGTGTCTACTACTTGATACAGTGGATTTACCATTTTATTGCTGAAAACAAGGTTGATGAGAGTGGTGAGCAAAACAGTAAAGCTGCAAAAAACAAAACAAAGAGCTGAGGGGAAAACTACTGACTGCATGAGTTCCTCACTATGAGACTATAATAAATAATAAATAAATGGAGGTGAAATAATAGGAAACTGTAAACTAATAGGAAAAGTAGAGCTGGTGTATCAGTTGGCCAATCAGAAAAAACACTTCAGAAAAAGGTGCTTGGAGTTTTTAAGCTCAACATATATGTGTGTATAGTTGTTTAATTAAGATAAAGATAATAAAGAATTATTCAATATCCAGTGAAGTTTACTGTTTCAGTTCACTAATGTTTGTTTATTGTGCAACTGGAAAATATCTGGAAAATAAGTGTTTGATAACCACATCTAAGAGATAATTACAAAACAAAGTGTGTTTTTGTACTCAGTAATAATAATAATAATAATAATAATAATAATAATAATAATAATTAGCCCCCCAAAAATCCAGTATTTGATCAGAATACTACAGAGGAATGCATATTGGTTTAGCCAGTATATTATTTGTAAAGACCAATGCTACATTATACAGTCATTCCAAAATTGTGTGCTCAACAAGACTCTACCTGTTTAACAATAAAGACAACAACTCCCACCATCTCACACTACTTGTACATGACATAGACATGAGGCTACAGACAATGAAGCTCAACAGACAGCAGGTGGCAGCAAGGTTCCTGCAATGAAAATTGTAGTAACCGTGGCAACAGCTGCCCTGGTAACAGCCATCTCTCTCCTCTCTCTTTGTCAGTCATAAAGAGCTGACTGTCAGTCAACTATAACCTTCTTCTCTTCAACCTTAAATCACAAAAATATGAATGAAAATGAAAATGTTGTGTTTTGTTCCAGTGAAGACTACATCACCACTTTATTTCTTACATTTAGTTTGAACAAATACCAACTCAAAATGCTACCTATTGGGACTGGGTGAGTGCCTATTGGCACCTAAGGTGTAAAGAAGGTAGAGAATGTGTTGCTCTTTCAACCAGAGGCTTGAGTTTGAATGGATGAGGTATGAATTATATATGAAGCTTTGCCTGGCTTTGCTCATTTTTGCAGAGGGTATGAAGCAACTTACTGAACTGGAGAGTTTCTGCATAGTAGCTTCTGGATTCCAGGCTTCTGGATTCAGTGGATCGTCCATTTCTTTTTTCCACATGATCTGTATTAGGATCAAAGAAAACTGCTTTCAAACATCTATTTATTTCAAACTCTATTGCAGTTGTATGGTATAAATTAGTTTTTTCTTTATATGATCAACATAATCACTTCCCTTTTAAGATGATCACAGTGCCAGTTAGCTTGATGGTTTAATAGTGGGGGTTGCAAAAATCAGGAACACATTTAGCTATCGCAACCATCATTTTATTGCCCCCTTTCAGACTGTATTCTATCACTATTTTAAGGACCCCGTGCTGCCACATTGTTTAAAATTGCAGGACAAGACTTAGAGATGTGAAAACCATCCAACAAAAGATAGCACTTTAACCTCAGTCTCTGGTTAATGTAAGTCCAATGTGCTGAAATACAGAGCCAATATACGTGGACTAATGAATGCACAGGATTCACAAATGTATTGCATATCATATCATTTAGGATTACATATGAGTAACTATGTTGTAGAAAAGTAAAAAAAAAAATCCACATATGGGTGGGAGATGGACCAAAGTATGGAAGGTGGACTGGTAGCTGGAGGGGCACTGCCGAGGTGCCCTTTCTCTCTCTCTCTCTCTCTCCTTGCCATCCTTCACACCACACCCACACCCAGTGTGGAGTTTTTTTAATCAGTTATCTGTAATAATAATAATAATAATAATAATAATAATGATTTTTCATTTCTGTTTCTAAAAAGAAAATAGAATGACCAATGTTTCTTGACCTTGTGCATACAAATAGTCTTAAAATGTTCCTTTTTGATGGAGCTTATCGTTAAGTTAGTCCTGAACCATCCCTTAGTTACACTGCTATAGGCCTAGACTAGACTGCCGTTGGACTTCACAGATCAATTCTGTTTGTCACTGTTACAGTCTACATCTACAGTGTAGTTCAGAGGCTACGCTTCACTGCTAAATCATGGAATTGTAGAGTAACTTTAGGCTTCTGGAGTCAATAGCCCCACAGCTGAGAGTGCAGTGTATGAACTATACTGCAGAACTGTTTGTATCATCACTGCAGGAGGACAGCCAGTAATAGGCACTCTGCCGTGGGCATGAGCCCTGCTGGCCTCAGTCTCTCAGGTTTTCCAGCAGAGTACCAGGAAGTGAAGGCTGGGGGCAGGGGCACCCGCTGGAGCCTGCTGGAGGCTGTCTCATGGCTAGAAAGGCAGTGTTATGGGCTTTGGGTCAGGCTTAGAGGGCTGAGATCCCTGCCTAGGCCCACTGGAACATGCTGAAGGCTGGTTATGGGAATTGGGTTAGGCTCAGAGAGTCTGCTGGAGATATCTTGGTAATCCAGAAAAACAGGGAACTTTTTTTTCCATTTTTTTTTTTCAGAATTATTAGGCAAGCTTGGTTATTCATAAAAACAGAGCAGGTTTTTTTCAAGTGAATTATATATAGATCCCAAAATACATGACAAATGTATTTTGACTTGTGAATAATATTTAGGCTGATCAGATTCCATAGATACCATAAGACTATATCTGTTCAAATAATTACTGACTGAACTGCATCAGTCTGACTTGATTTGCAAACATGAGATGTCCCTTCACAAACAAAGTACTGCAGATACAGTATCTCTCACTGTTGCTGAGGTAACTAGCTTTCATTTCATTTCTACATGAAATGCGAAGTCAAAGCTGTCATGTACCAACCCTCTGCAGTCCTTCTTCATATTTACAGCTCCTTCTCTCACACATCCTCACATCAAGAAGTAAGAGACAGACTGTAATAAACTGTAAGATGGAAGTAGCCTGCATGATATACAAGTACAAGTACAGAATGATGAGAGATTTATGATTAAGACAGGTATTTTCAAGTTCAGTATTTGTCTGAACGGACCAAAAAAAGCTTTTCCAGAGCAACTGATGTCAAATGACAACACTCACTGTAACTGTAATCAGCCACAGTAGATACTAACTTGCATTGAGCAGCAGTTTTCCATAAAGTGTCTTGTGTGTTCTTTACCTCTCCAGTTTTCTGCTGATGCTTCATCAGCTTGTCTTGAGTCTGGTTTAGCTCATTTCTTCTGATCTCCATGGCAGTGCTGGGTCTAGGACTCAGGCCCAGAGATGGTGCTGACCCCACTGATCCATCAGAGAGAACTGGCTCTGTGCTGGATAGTGAGTCTGTTCTCAATGAGGTTTCTGATGGAAGTAGGGCGGGAACAGGTAGTTTCTGAGAAACAAGGCAGGTGGAAATTCAGCAGGACTTGTTAGCATAAAGTATGCAACATTGTTTTGTTGAAATTACTGTATCTTGGCTACCTAGGATGTCTAGAACATAAGACACTGATCCTGATTGTGTTAAAATCCCTAAGAGGCTGATTTTTCATAAATATACCATATACAGGGGTGTCAGAATTAGGTGAACATAACCACTGTGAAACAAACAAGAAAACTTTTTAATTTAACTTTTTATTTTCTCTGAGTCTATATCACTTCCGGCATTCCCACTGTATCCCTGTCTCTCTTTCTCCCAAAACAAACCACAAACCAAAGGAAGACACCGGTGTCAAAGCTGGATATATGAAATAAACCAAGCAAATGTGCGTAGTTTTGTCCACAAACTCCACCTGAATAGTGCATGCACATGCATTTCAAAGTAACTCCACTGCAATTGGTTAAACTGCATAGGAAATAGGACTACAAGAGGTTGCAGTTAAATTTTTGGCCTTTTCAAAGAAGACAATTTAAATGTGGTATGTTCATTGGTGACTACCCTAATAACCAGTAAATTATTGTATACAGTTGATTCTTCTCTTTTTTATAAAAAGTTTTCAAAATATGAATGAGAGACATGGCTCAAGAGAGGAAGGGGAAAGCAAAGGAAAAAGTTTGGTTCTACCTTAATGCACACAAGACAGACAACACCAACTGCAGTACTACTACACTGCCTAAACTTTTAAGAAAAGGTATAATGTAAAATTTTATGTTTCAAAACTAAAACAACATTCATAGCTAAAAGTAAGGTGTCATAGCTGATGGGTTAATTCATTATCAGACCACCTAGGACTATTTTTACTCCATTCAGCCTTTGTAGAAGAGACTCTATGGTTTGGTCTAGATTATTGCTTCTTTTCTCCACTATTACCTTGATAGGTCTGATTGGATCTTGCTGCGGCTGCTGGGATGGTTGTTGTTGGTGGTGATGATGCTGTTGATGTTGATGTTGCTGCTGTTGATTATGTGGTTGTTGGTGAGGACAGGAAACATGCTGCTGATGATGCAGGTGATGCTGTTGTTGTGGTGCCTGGTGGTGGTCTGCCTGTCTGTTATGTTGGTGAGAATGCTGTTGGAGATGCTGCTGTTGGCTGAACTGTTGCTGTTGATGCTGCTGTTGGTGCTGATGGTGATATGAAAGGCTTTGTGCTTTGGTGATATCTTGATGCATTTCCACAAGCCCTTCCTCCCTTCTGCCTCGCCCCCGACCTCGTCCACGACCCCTCCTACTTTCTCCAGGCACTAATCCCATCAGCCCCCTGCAGTAAGGAGGCTCTGGAAGAGGACGTATGCGTGGTCTACCTCGTGGGCGAGGTGGACCTTCACGTTTAGGTTTAGTTGGTTTCCTGCCTCTTTTCTTAGGGCCATCATGATGGGTTGGTTGTGTAGGGTGTCCAAGGGAAGAGTAGTTGGAGGGGTGGCAAAAGTCTATGTCACCAATTACTGGACTGAGCCCACTTACTCCTGATACCCCACCAGCCTTCCTACAACTAGACACCAAGTCTGGGAGCAGATCAGGTAGTCGTCGACTATTGAGGCGAATATCAGCTGGACCATCAGCTTTATCCTCATCATCCTCAAATTCATACTCCTGCGCATAGTTTTTCTTTGTTTGAGGTTGAAGCTCGCGCCGCTGTTTAAGCAAGTGAAATGAGCTGGTCTTTAGCAGTTTTTTGGGACGAGAGGAACAAAAGATAGGTGAGGTCAGACCAGTAGTGTTCGAACTTCCACCCACTCCAACAGCTCCAATTATCTTGTTGACTGAGCCATCACCTTGAACTGCTGAGCTCAATCCCATAGTGGGAGTTTGGGACTGGATGAGGCCAAGCTGATCTGTATTCACAGTGGAAGGGAGCTCATGTGTCTTCATAGAGTCGAGGTCTAAGTGCAGGTTGCCATTTCCTGGTCCTGGAAGGCTGTGGCAGTACTGTCCATAGCTTTGATCACTGTGGTGACCAACCATATCATACCCCTCTCCAGCTCCTCCTGATTTTAAGGCCTCCATACCCTCTTGCCCATGACCCTGGGTTATGCTTTCTTGAGCAGCCTGTCCTGCCCCAGAATCCCCAGCACAGCTTGATTTATAATCAGCTGAACAAAACATGTCCTCCATCTCAGGAAAGAAAGACCGGTCTTCATCATGTAAGAGAGAATCTGGAAAGCAGATTGATGTTAGAGGTGCAAACCGCTGGGGCTGCTGAGCTGGATTTTGTCTGACTTTACCCACTGGGGTCACTGTGTCAAATTGGTGCTGTTTGAGCTGGTCTAACTGGGGGTGTGACAGCTGGGTTTCAGGTTCTCTTTGTTGGGGCTTTTGCCGGTGCTGGTGAGTTCCCATATTTGTTGCCATCCGGTGGGAGTGTGGGTGAGCTAACTGAGAATGTGACAACTGATGGTGAGTGTGCGCTTGCTGTTGGTGTTGGGCATTGGGGTGGGCATGAGCTTGAGGCTGGCTGAGGTGGTGCAGGTGTGAGGGGGTGGACAAGCCCAAATCTGGTTCAGAAAGAAAGTCATGGATATCTGAGGCTGTCTGTTGGGAATGGTGGTGGGGTGTAAGTCTGTGCTGCTGTCTATGTCTGTCTGCACCTCCTCCCTCCCCTCCTGTAACAGTTACCCCAACCCCAGTTCTGTCCAGAGCTCCTCTGCTGTCTCTACTGTTTGTCCGGGAAAGAGATTGTTCTAGCATATCTAGTGGAGATACTGAGCTCTGACTTGCTTGTGTTTGATCTCTTGGTTGACCTCCAAGGTTGTAGTGGGTATCTATACCCTGGGTTTGGAGCTGGAGTTGCAACTGTGAGGACTGATTCTGTGGGTGGGCGTCCACCCCAGCAGGCCCTGTTCCTCCAGCTGAACTGATCATGGCCTGCTGGCTCAAAGGATGCTGCTGCTGTTGCTGCTGTTGTTGGGAAGGGGCTTGCTCTGGGTCCATCTTGGTGCGGGTGGTGTGGGAAAGAACAGATTGCAGCATGTGAGTTTGCTGGGGAGGGTCTGGTGAAGAATCCATCAGAGAAAGGGGGACCTGGTTTTGTCTAGCCTGCTGCATATCTTGTAGATAGGCATTATCATTTGCATCTGAAGGCTTCTTCAACTCCATGTGAGGGTGACTGTGTGAGTGGGAATGGGGGTGGCTATGCTGAGAATGTTGAGAGTGTTGTGTGTGTTGAGTGTGCCGAGAGTGCTGTGAGATTTGGGAGTGCTGAGAGTGTTGCTGAGTGTGTGAAGACACATGTGGGGTATGATGAGAATGTTGAGAGTGAGGGTGCTGGGTGTAGGGGTCCCCTCTTCCATAATGGACCACAGAACCCAAGGAATCATGCTGTTGTTGATGGGAATGGGTAGTATGGGAGAGGGAAAAAGAGTCAGTGACCACTCCTACCCCTCCAGCCGTGGACTTTGATATGGTCAACTCCGACTTGGTCTGCTGCTGTTTCTTCTGTGATATTTCCAACTGAAGGTTTAAGCCACTTGCTGTGTCACTAATTGTACCAGGACCTGAACTGCTGGTGGTGCTATTGGTACGAATGACACTTTGAAGGTGGTAGCGTTCTTCTGAGATCTTGTTAATTTCATAGGTCACCCCCTTGCCTTCCGCATCCCTAGTCTGTGGGAGTGGTTGAGGTAGTTGCTGAGGTGGGTGATGCTGGGATGGATGGGGAGTTGAGCTTTGGGCATGTAGTAGGTGATGGATGAGGAAATCATCATCTTCCTCTGCCTCATCTTGGGTTCGCTCAACTCCCAGAATGTTGGTCTCTGTTTTCGGCTTGGGTGGTGTTGAATGAAAGGACTGGGCCTGTGGTTGTGTATCAGGGAAACCTTGTGGTGAGGATATAAACGCAGGAGAGAGGATGGAGGACAAGTATTTGGTGGCCCCTGAGCCTCCAGGGGACTGTGCAGGGCGAGCAGAAGCAGGGGAATGCAAACCAGGGCGACTGATATTAGAATGGATGGTGGGTGATGGACTAGACTCAGGCAGGTGGTAAGAGTTGCCACCATTACCAACAACAGCAGCAGCAGCAGCAGCACTCACTGATCCTGCAGATCCAACTACACTGCCAAGTGCAAGAGCTCCTGACATGGGTCCACTTCCTGTTGATCCTCCAGCACCTCCATACCCTAAGGAAGGACTGCCTGATCTTCTGAGAGAAGATGAGCCAAAGCTTGAGTCTCCAAAGACTATCTCTGCAGAAAATGAGCGTCCCCCTGAGCCTATACCAGTGAAAGTCTTCCCTCCAGTGCCCCCTGTGCCAGAGCTCAGGTCCTGGGCATGGGGCGAGTTGAAACCCGCATAAGACTGGGCCATGTGTGTAGGTGTAGGGTGGTTGGGAGAGCAGGACTGGGCATGTTGCTGGGGAGGGGTCTGGTCTGGTAGGCCTGTGCTAGATTTAGCCACAGATGAAGAGCCATAGGCAGAGAGGCATTGTTTGGGTGCTGGCTGTTGAATAAGGGTGGATGACACCACTGGTAGAGGAGGTGGTGCCGGTGCTGACTGAGGGGGGGGGTGCTGGTGAGAGGGAGCAGACAAGGATCCAGTGCTCGTCTTGGAGCTAGAAGAGGATGAAGAGGAAGCAGAGGAGGCTGATGGTGGAGTTTGTGGGGTACGGGAAGAGGATGATGCTGAGCCTGAAGAGGAATATCCACTACTGGAGCTGGAACTCTTGGCTCCCTTAGTGCCTGATGAGGACGAAGCAGAGGAGCTGGAGGATGAGGATGTGTAGGGAGTTTGGATGTTAGGTCGATACGTCTTAGATTCTATGCGTGGTGAGGGCTTGGGGTCAGAGGATGGGCTCTGCTCGCCCAGGGGACTGCAGGACATTCCATCATGCCGGTGATGGCTGGCTATCTGCTGGTAGCCTGATGATCCACCACAACTGACATATTGCTGTAAGGGGAGTGTTGTGGACTGGGCTGGTGATGAGCGTTGGTAATGCTTAATCACACTATCCTGTCGGGAAACTGCCCTCTCTGAAGGAGGCTGGGACGAAGGGGGTGCTGTGGGTGTCAGGGCTGGTGTGGAAGAGAACATGGAAGCATTATATAGCTGGGAGGACTGGTTATGGAGCTGAGAGGACAACAGATTGAACTGAGGAGGGGGTAGGTGGCAACTGGAAGAGGTGGAAGAGGCTTGAGTCTGAGGAGGGGCCGGGGCCTCCTGGGTGCTCCGGTAGGTGGCACCCTGGGAGGACAGCAAGCGATCAAAGCCCAAGCTGGACTGGGAGGGTGTTTTGATATGCAGCAGGGGATCGTGAGGGGATAGCAAACCACTGGAGGTTGGGCTAAATGTAGGTGTGTCCTGCAGAGATAGTGAGGGAGTGAAAGATCGTCCAGAGAAGGAGCCAGGATGCTGGTATGCAGAAAGGGCTGAGGTTGAGGGGAAGGAGCCAGAACCCGGAAGTGTCCTAGAGATAAAAAGCTCAGCTGGTGCCGGGTTATGCATTGCTACAAGACACAACATTACATGGATAGGGTTAGTCAATGCAAGCCACTAATCAAATTTAACAAATTAGAAACTTTTGAGACAATACACTTTTAGCTTTTGGGATATTTTTTAAAATAAAAATGATGCTTATTGGTTTGCAAAATAAATCATTATTTATTGTTTTGTTTTTCAAATTTAGCACACTTACCAGTCTGCCAAGAGGGAGTGCGAAACTGAGAGAGAAGGGAGGAAGCCGAGGGTGAGGGCTGTGGACCCCGGGACTCCAGAGCTGAAATCAGATTCATGACGGAGGGGTCAGGTCCTGAGGGGCTAGCATGGTGGAGGCCGGCATCAAAAAGCCCAGATAGTCCTGGTTAAAAACCACAACCATCAGTTAATTCAGAAAAATCATATCATCACATAAACTGATAATAAAATGTCTTTCTGTTTGTATTGTCGGAAACTGACTGAAACTGGTGATTACCATGTAGTTCACCATGCTGAAAAATAAAACTGAACACAGAGCCGCCATCCAGTTCAATTTTAGGCAGTTTGGCAGTTTGTTCAGTAATATCTACATGAATATACATATTTTCATTCACATCAGGCCATAGATTGTCATCGTATTTCTCACCTCACCTAAAGTAATGAAGGTTTTGTATGACAAGTCCAGGTGTGGTATGCATCTACATCAACTTGTACTTTGACATGAAACTCAAACTGTGTATGAAATTATTACTCTTAGTTTGGTGTGTTCCTTGACATGTGATTTCGTACTGATTATGGAGACGAAAGTTTTGCATCTTTGCATATTTATACAGTGATTATGCACAGTTTCTACCAACAACACAGAAATATATTGTTCTTTATCTGGAAAACATCATGATAATATTGTGAGCAGAAGACTCAAAAGTTCAATTTAATTTCAATTAAATTTTATTTTCATAGCACCAAATCATAAAATTTAGGTTTCTCATGCCTCTTTCCATACAGAATAGGTCTAGACCGTACATAATATTATTTAAAGAAACTCAACAATTAAGCTTATAAACAGGCAATCATTCATTCTTAGCTACAGGTAATAAAGAGTTGCTGTGTGTGCTGTGATGATTAAATAGATCCATCTCACACTATGGATATAATGTAAGATTGTCCTTAATTTAAAAGGTCCGGTGTGTCAAGATAATATATTATGGGTTCTATTTACAGAATATGGCAGAAATATAGCAGAAATACACTGTACATAACTTTGTTTTCATTATCGTACAATTAACTAAAAATAAGAATTGTTATATTTCTGTTACCTTAGAATGAGCCTTTTATATCTTTTATTGTTCCACGCAGTCCACCATGTTGAACCTCCATGTTTCTAGAGTAGCCCAGAATGGACAAAGTAAACACTAGCTCTCGATACGGCCTTCACATTTTTCAAACATTTGCGGCCACTGTAGTTTCTCTCACTCTACGAAGGAGATGATGAGGTTAGGGGGTTGTAACTACACTACTAGATGCCACTAAATCCTATGCACGAGAGGCTGAGAGCCATCAGCAGTGGTTATAAAAATAGTCACACTACTTCTATGATCAGATTTCTAAGATATACCATTTAATAAATCCTTACCTAGTGTGCGTCCAGCAGCACCCCAGGCCCCGCCCTGTCTGGAACTTCCTGGGTGGTGGTTGGTTGCATAGCCCTGGAGGGGGTGTGGGGTGCCATAGGCTTGCCGGTGGAGCAATTCTGAGTCCGGGTGGGATGACCTGGAGCTCCCATACACAAGGCTGAGGAACACAGGGGTTATTATGTTTGACTTTTATAAAGATCCTTGTTTACAACAAATCTATTGTCTTGTACTGTGCAGGTCAGACTGTGCAGCTAACAGTTCATTTAATCAATTAATCCATTTGCAATCAATCAATTAATCCATTTGCCTGTTTAGAGCATCCATACCCCATTCTCACTCTCTCAAAGACAATGACTCGCCTATATGTATCTATTTTGCATTATAACCCAAATCATAAAAACCAACTACAGCAGTGGTCTCCAACCCGTCGATTGCAATCGACTGGTCAATCTTTAAAACATTACCTGTAGATCCCGAAAATTAATAGAAAAATAGTTACACATATACGTTATGGCTAATTAATGTTCAGTTTTGCAAGCGCCTCTTTCTCTCTATCTTATGCGTCTTGATTTCAACCTACAAGAGCTGCCACGAACGGCTTCCAGTCATAGACATATATACATATATAGACATATATACGTAGACGCCTCATTGAGCAGGTTGGTCTGTTGCTGCCATACTTTAACGTGTCCTCCATATTGGATGTGGCAGATCTGCCCGTAAACTAATAAAAGGAAATGGACTGAACTTCATAAAGCGCCTTTCTACAAAGTGCTTTAAGTTATTGCCTCTTATACAGCCATTCACACACACACACTAATATATCTGGGAAACAAACAGGCACCAAAAACAACGTATGTAACGTTTAAAGTGATGATTATAAATGTTTACTCCTTATGTAAGCACCAAACCAACGTATGTATTTTTCTAAGGTTCAGAAAGAGTGTTTACAGCTACTAATGTGTGTAACACTGTTACTGTGATGATAAATATTGAAATATTTATATTTAACATTTAATCTGTGTCTATAATAACCAGATCCTGAAATGTAGATGTGACATGAGGGTTTCTGAATAAATAGAACACTAATGTTTACATTTAACTGATTTTAATCATTATTATATTCACATTGATGAACATATACATATGTATATATATGTATATATGTATGTGTAGATACATATGTATATTTATTAGTGCTGTCAAAATTAACGCGTTAATTTTGTCGATTAATTTTAAAGAATTAAGGCGTTAAAAAAAATTAACGCAATTAACGCGGTTTTGTTTACTTCCGGTGGCGGCCGCCATTTTGGATGTGGCAAAGTAGAGCTTTGTTTCCCAGATATATTAGTGTGTGTGTTAATGGGTGTATAAGAGGCATTAACTTAAAGCCCTCACGGAGACTGCGCCCTGGCCGGTCGCCCACATTGCCCACAGCTAAAACTGGCCCTGCTTGTTTTAGTTTACGGGCAGATCTGCCACATCCAATATGGCGGACATGTTAACGTATCGCAACAACGGACCAACGTGCTCAATGATGCGTCTATGTATATGTCTATGATCTATCCTAACTAAAGGAGAGTCTATGGCGGAAAGATAGTTAAGGACGGACTTTTAGGGGGAACATTTCATTTTAAAAAGGTTGCCCGATGGCTCCTTGGACAAAAACAAGGCAATTTGCACAGTTCGCAAAGCCGAATTTAAATTCCACAGAAGTAACACGACTTTAACATATCACCTCAAAGCAAAACACCCAGTCTACACTACAGGAGTGTGGCACATATTCATTATAAGCTTCAGTCTCAGAAAAATGCATTTAATTTATTGATACATTTATTGATAGATTAATCGCGATTAATCACAATTAATTACAGAAAATG
Source organism: Larimichthys crocea (assembly GCF_000972845.2). Taxonomy (NCBI): domain Eukaryota; kingdom Metazoa; phylum Chordata; class Actinopteri; family Sciaenidae; genus Larimichthys; species Larimichthys crocea. Next base: position 20,165,871 of record NC_040022.1, on the reverse strand, counting down.
TTGCAATTAATTAGTTAATTTTTGACAGCCCTAATACATATACATATATATATATATATATATACACATACATACATACATACATACACACACATATGTATATATATGTATATACACATACATATATCTAGAAGAAAAGAAAATATAGCAACTATAAACAGTATAAATATGACAAATATAAAAAGATATTCACAGTGTAGATATAGCAGTATAAACAGTGTGAATATATCAAAAATACACACGGAGGGGGGTGCACATTGATGAACATATATACATGGGGGGCATTGATGAACATATATGTCTATACAGCTATACAATTGCAGTCTGTGTTTCCAAGTTAAAAACCTTGGTAAAGAATACTCTTGCACAGCTTTTTTCCGTGTGTTGCCACTCTTAAGGGTTGCGCTCTACTTTGCCACATCCAAAATGGCGGCGACGTCAACGTACGATTCAGTGCTCAATGCGACATCTACGTATATATGTCTATGGCTGTCATGGCGGAGGCTCCGAGAAAGAAGTCGAAAACTTATCATTTCCATAAGTTATGGGAAGAGAAATTTATTTTCACCATGGTGAAAGACAAATATGTTTGTATGCTGTGCCACCAAACTCTAGCGCTGTCCAGCAGTCGCTTTTCACAAAACCTGCTGCTCAAAATAAGGCTGCGACTGAAGCTTCATTCCGCATTAGTCACCTTTTGGCTAAACACAAGAAGCCTTTTACAGATGGCGATTTATTCAAGGAGGCAATGGCCATCACTACAGAGACGGTTTTCAGCGGCTTCAAAAACAAAGACATCAAAACCGCGCTCCGCAGTGTCCAGCTTGGCCCCAATACAGTGGCGAGGAGGGTCGAGGAAATGTCAGGGGACGTGGATCGACAAATGCTTTTAGCATTTGTCACACTGTGAATATTTTTCACTACAGTTTGATGAATCCGTGGATGTAATGGACACAGCTCAGCTTGTTGTATTTGTCAGGATGGCGTTCCCGGACTCTACAACAAAAGAGGATCTCCTCACTCTTTTGCACTTGAAGGAGAGAACCAGAGGTTACGATATTTACAACACATTTAAAAAATATGTCCGTGATAACGACATCCCGATTCACAAACTGGTGGCAATTACCACTGATGGGGCCCCAGCAATGCGCGGTGCAAGCTCTGGATTTATTGCGCTGTGCTGTAATGACTGTGATTTTCCCGACTTTGTGAATTACCACTGTGTCATTCACCAGCAGGCCATCTCCATGTTCTGATCATAAGCCTTCTTCATGAGCACATAGAGAGCAGCTACAGACACTTAATGTATGTATCGGGTTCTGCAGATGTGGTGAACACTAATAAAGGCCTGCGTTTTGCCACTAGTTGAGATGCCACTATTGGTAATCAGAATCAGAATCAGAATCAGAAGTACTTTATTAATCCCTGAAGGGAAATTGTTTTTGTTATCGCAGCTCCCAAACGGTAAGTGATAGCAAGAAAACAGTAGTAAGAAAACAAAACTTTAACAATATACCCTATAGAATATCCTATTTTAAACAATATATACACACTATATACACATGTATAAATAGCAGTTAAATAGAAGCAGTAACAGTAAAAAATAAAAAACAAGTAGCAGTGAGGTAACAGTGAGATATGAGATAGTTTAGTTTTTGAAATAAATAACAGTTAAATAGAACCAGTAACAGTAGATTAAAAACCAAGTAACAGTGAACTGTGCATCAAAGTGTAAGAGCTGTGGTCCACCCACTGCCATCTAGCCAGTCACCAGACACACTCCACAGCATCTTCTCGATATACATTGACCCCAATGTTACCAGGAAGGAATCCTCACCAAGCTCTGTCTGGGAAAACTTCCACTGAAGTTTCTTGGCCAGTGTGAATAGTGGTTGATCAGCTACCATGACTGGTGTCTGACCTGGATTAAGGTAGCTGTCTGAGGATTTTCATTGCATGCCAAGCCATGGTGGGGCTGGTAGATGGCCGTAAAAACTCCTGCGAGCTGCTCAGCGCATGCTCTGAGCACGCGGCCAGGGATGCCGTCTGGGCCAGCAGCCTTGCGTGCGTTGATCCGGCTCAGTGCGGTGAGGACGTCTGATGGGGTGAGTGATAGGGGTTGGTGGTTTGCAGATTGTGTGATAATGGTAGCAGTCTCTTTGTTCTTCCTGTCGAAACGAGCATAGAAGTCATTCAGCTCGTTCAGGAAGGAGACGTCTGTCGCCGTTGTTACACGGGGTGAAGCTGTTTGATTTAAAGTCGCTGATGACCCGAATGCCCTGCCACAAGCGCCGGGGGTCGGAGTTGTTGAAGTGTTCCTCAACCCTCTGCTTGTAGCGGTGCTTGGCTTTTTTGATGCCCCTCTTCAAGTCAGCCCTGGATAAACTGTAGGCCTGTTCGTCACCAGATCTGAAGACGGTGTTGCGAGCCTTAAGCAGGAGCCACACCTCCCTGTTCATCCACGGCTTTTGATTTGGGTACGTGGTGATCCGTTTCTGTGTAGTGACACTGTCAATGGTGGTGTTGATATGGTCCAGTACAGAGGAGGTGAAGGTATCAATGTCCGTATGAGAGCCAAAGGTAGCCTGAGAAGCAAACACACTCCAGTCAGTGTGTTGGAATCTGTCCTGGAGTGCAGCGTCGACTCATGCAGGCCACACCTTGATGGTCTTTGTTGATGGCTTCTCACGTTGGATGAGTGGTGAGTACAAGGGGATGAGGAACAGAGAAACATGGTCTGACTGTCCCAGGTGGGGGAGGGGGGTCACGGTGTAGGCTCCGGCTATGTTTGTGTAAACATGATCCAGAGTTTTGTTTCCTCTTGTGTTGCAGTGAACGTGTTGATGGAATTTAGGGAGCACTGTCTTTAAGTTTGAGTGATTAAAATCACCTGCAACTATAAATGCAGCCTCCGGGTGAGCAGTCTGTTGATCGCTAATGGCTGAGTACAGGTCTTTCATGGCCAGCTTTGCATTAGCATCCGGTGGAATATAGGCTGCAGTAACAATGGTGGATGTGAACTCCCGGGGCAGATAGAACGGTCTGCATCTAACCATGATGAATTCAAGGTTAGCTGAACAGTGCTTTCCGATGATAACAGAGTCCGTACACCAAGCATTGTAATAAAGATGCACAGACCTCCGCCTCTGGTCTTACCGCAATCATCAGCTGATCTGTCCGCACGGAGTGTGTAGCGCCCGGCTAGCTGGATAGCATCGTCGGGTACGCCGCTGTTCAGCCATGTTTCGGTGAAAATAAAGATGTTACAGTCCAAAAGTCTCTTACTGTTGGTGATACGAAGTCTTATATCATCCATTTTGTTCACCAATGACCGCACATTAGCGAGGAAGATGCTGGGTAAGGAGAGCCGGTGTGGTGTTGACTTTAGCCTAGCTCTTCTTCCTCCGCGCTTCCCCTGTCTATGTTTACAATCTCGACCCCGCCTAGGTTGACTTCCGCCCGGCTCTGATGATTTCTGGCGAGTCGGAAGGTGGTCGTAATGGTGACCCGATGGTGAAAATTAATGTCCAACAGCTCCTCCCGGGTGTAAGATGTTAATGAGAGGCTGTTCTGAACGAGCAGACCCGAGAGTAGCAGGAAGAATACTACTATTTTGCAGATTATGGAGAGAGACTGGGCTTCGCGTCCGCGCTGTCCCCTTTGTTCGCCCACTACAGCCAATCGAAATCAGCGCAGAGGGCAGCGATTTTAATGTGAGCTTATATCTCAGGAACGCTTTGGCAAAACAAAACTAAATTTGATGGCTTGCTTCGAGGCGCTGTCCCAAGTGCAGGAAACAAATCTGGTGTCATTTTGTGTCTAGGAGGCGCTACAATTAGCAAAACATTGGTTTTGCTCATATCTCTTGATGTGTTTTTATTTGGAATTAAATCATGGTATCCGCAGATACTGTGGGTTGCCCTATTAATAGTTGATGCCAACTTTTTATGTTAACCAATCGCCATTGGCGGCAACACCACCAAACAGGAAGTTTGCTCATATCTCTGCGCCACTTTGACTTTTGAAGACCACATTTGGTTGCACGCTTTGAGACTCCCTTTGAAGCATGCGGGGGAAAACATTGTGTCAAGGGGGCGCTGTAATCAGCAAAAATTGCAGTGTTGCTTCTTATTACAGTTACTGTATTAGGATTCAGAACTGAAATGTGATGGTTGAAAACAATGTAATTACTATTATTACATGATAGCCTGATTTGCATGGACATTCATTGCTGCTTGCAGCTATATTCTTTAAATATGTTTCTTTTCAAATACTAACTGCTGGACACGTGTCCATTCTCAATGTATGTGACTTGGAGCGTGTCATACTCATACTCATACATAAAAAACATTCTGCACAGTGAGTATGAAACATCACAGTGAATGGATAGTGTCATATCACTAATAAACTGTATTTTCAACCTTCACATGGCTATCTCATAAATTTTCTCATGACACTTTCCATATAGCACGTCTAGACTCTCTATATTATTAGAAATTATCTGTTATCTTTAGTAATTGTACCTTTAAGTTGGATTGAATTCTTACAAATGTGCCCTTTAATTTAACAGAACCTCCTTATATCATTAAAACTATAAATAAACGTTGCATGCAGGGTTTGCATCCAGCATCTAAACGCAAGGCAGGTAGTTTCCTTTGCATGAAAGCTAGCATGATTAAACATTATGATATATATTAGCTAGGGATGTAACGATACACTCAACTCACGATTCGATTCGAGTCACGATTTTTTGTTCACAATACGATTTTTTCACGATTTTTTAAAATCAAAATGAGCTACAGACAAATTATGACCAAATAAAATTATCTTTTTATTTGTAGAAAAAAATCTTTCTTTACAGAAACTCTCAAACAGTTTGTGTTCTTATAAAAAGTGCAACTTACATCTTAAACAACAAAACACATGACAAATATCTGCTTTCTTTAGAAACAATCTCACAGTAAACTGCTGTTAACTGGTGTGATATGCAGTTTTCGCTCACAAGGTGGCGTAACCAGGGCTCTAAATTAACTTTTTTGATCACCAGCCAATGTGGCTGGTAAGTTTCTGAAGTTACCAGCCAATCAGAATTTCCACTAGCCACATTTTTCCCATGCAAAAAAGAGAGTTGAGAGCAACTGAATTAATTTGATCATTTTATTAACTAAAGCTTTAAATTAATCTTACAATAAAGGGAACTTAAGTACATACAAAAATTATCCTAACATTTCATTACTCATTAACCCTTACATACTATTCAGGGTCTAATATGACCCATTTTTTGTACATAACAATAAAATAAAAACATTAAAACTTGCGAGCAGCACGCGTCAATTTCTACAGAGCACTTTGAGCGGGCGGAAGCCAGACACAGAAAAAGCAAAGAGAATCCGGTGGATTTTCAAAATAAAATACCCTGTGCAAACTGTCGGTCGTAATAACAGACAAAAGCGAAACTAACTAACTACGTAGCAAATTTACACACGTAGAAGCATGTTTAGAAGAACATACACCAGGAAAAGTCCAAATCTGAGCAAGTAAAAAGTCTGGCGGGCTAAGCGCTCGCTTCTGAAACACTCCCGATGGGGTTTGAAGTCACGTGCAGGACGGACCAAATACGCCACGCTCACGCAACGCACTGGGAAGCCTGTTTGACCAGTGAGAGCACACGCTGCGCAGGTTCCCATTTGCCAAGAATCGCGATTAATTTTTTCTGTCGACCAATGCGAGTCGTCACGCATTTGTACCGATTTTTAAATCATGTCACGATGCATCGTTACATCCCTAATATTAGCTGAAAAAAATGACCTGGGGTGTCGTTTAGCTCAGTTGGTAGAGCATCTTCCCCATATACGAAGGCTCAGCCCTTGCTGTGGCAACCCAGGGTTTGAATCCGACCTGTGGCTCTTTCCCACATGTCATTCCCCATGTCCCTCCCCCCTCTCCCCCCCTTTACTCTTGAGCTGTCACTATACAATAAAGCTCAATAACAGGCCAAAAAAAAAAAAAAATCTAAAAAAACAAACAAAAACGGCAATAGTCCACACCCCCAGTTAACATTGCTGTCTTGATGACCTCATAGCTGGTGGCCAATCGCATTGCAGAGCAAAGAAGCTTTTTAACATACTAATTTAATATATCAATTTAATATAACAGTCTTCCATTAGCAAAGGAGTGTTCTATTTTCAATATTAGATTATTAGATATCAAGTTTTCAAGTTTAAATTATTCTAATTATACAGGAAGGCTCTCCGTAATGCCAGAGCAGCCTACTACTCTTCATTAATAGAGGAGAATAAGAACAACCCCAGGTTTCTCTTCAGCACTGTAGCCAGGCTAACAGAGAATCACAGCTCTATTGAGCCATCTATTCCTTTAGGTCTAAGTAGTGTAGTGGAAAAATTCTTTTAACCTCTGTCTTACTATTTTATGCTTACTTTGTTTTACAATTATATTTTATGTTTAACTTTGTATGAACTTTGTCCTATCTAGGAGACTGCCTCCTGATGGGTTGATATATGTTTGAGTGTAGACATTTCTTTCTGTCCCAGAGATGTTGGTACCAGCCACGGTGCAGAAGGGGAGTAAAGCAGATATTTACGAGGGTAACGCCCCCTTTGCATTTAGAGTTTCTCTTTTATTACCTCAGAGGAGAGGGAGGGGGAGAAATGTCTACAAAAGGAGCAGTTGAATGTATTATCAGCAGAGAGGACTTTGCGACTCTTGTAGTCGTACTGCTGTCTCTCCTTGGCCAAGAATAAAGTTCTCATTTAATACTGATCGTGTTCTCAGTCTTTATCGAATTTCCACGACACACTGCATATGTGAAAAAAAGTATTTTGTGGCTTCAGAGCTGGATGAAATTGGATAAAAAATGCCTCAAGTGATGTCACTCGAGTCGAGGAAGAGTACAAGTTTGAGAATGAAAGGAGACGTGACCGATCGTGGTTTAGTGTAGGCACCAGATTTTCTGGTTTTGCTGCATCAATCTTTTCTTTTCATTCATAAGAGTGCAATGCTACTCTTTGTAGTACAATTTTAAATTCTTCTTTTACTTGAGTGTTCTGGTTTCCACCACTGTGTTGAACAATATGTCGGCCTACCTGCGCAGTTTATCAGTGAACTTGTCCAGCTCCTCCTGCGCTCGGCGCAGCTCCGTCTCCAGGTACTGCCTCGTGGAGTCGAACTCGCTCTGCAGCAGCTCCAGCTTGTGTGTTGTGTAGGAAAGCCTCTTCCGTAAGTCCTCCTTCTGCTCCAGCAGTGAGCTGCACACACACACACACACACACACACACACAAATGCAAACACACAAACAGCAGATGATTGTGTTCAGGGCATATGGTGGTACTTGAACTACATATCTTCTTAATTTCACCTCTGAATGGTCATGCAATCGTGATGAGAACATCATGAGAGGGTGATAAAAGCTGCGTGAGGAAGTGCTTTGCATGAAGAAAACGTCGGACCAAAACACAGATCTCTAATTAAGAACCCAGACAGCAAGGTAAGCACGAACACAGAGCTGATTCTACGTCATGAGATCGCCTTTTCAGCATTAAGGCTCTGCAGCATATCACGGGGGGGAGAAGAGGGCGTAATCTGTGATGAAATATGAGCCTATTCACTCTAATACATCATATGAATAGAGTGTGAAGGTTCAGATTTACAGAACAGCGATACCCCCCACATGTAATTCAGCGAGAAAGCACAATGATGACTATTTTCAGAGCATGTGCATTACCTGGGCCTCAATCTAATAAAAGGGCAAGTATGAGTGGGAAAAGAGGAAATGTCTATTGCCGTGATGGATCTGAGCGTGCACGGCTGGGCTTAATGGACCCTGTATTGACAGACAGATGGAGGAAAGGAGGGTAATGACTCTATCTGCAGCCGGATAACAGATAGCAGAGGAGAGGATGGAGATGTAGTCACGTTGCTCTTTTCACTTCCTCTCTTTGTCTCTCTTTTAACAAGATCAGAGTTGCAGAGGGCGGGGGGAAGACATAACAGAAAAATAAATCAGGCGCGGCGGTTGCATTAAGTGCTTTAAGGTATCATCCAGCTTCTGGCTCATTAATATGCATGATAATGTTTCTGCAATCAAGTGGGATGAAAAGTAGACTGGGTCAGCCCACTGAGTAAATCTTCAGTCTAGCCGTTTGTCTAAATTTTTACTTTTTTTTTTGTCTCATAAACCACGTTAGCCGGATTATTAATCACAGACAGGCGCACAAACAAGACAAATAACTCATTACTGTAATGAATTGATTCACAGTCATGCCAAACAAACAATAGCCAATGGTATATAATAGGTTTATGCATGCAGGACGACGCGTTGGCTCGCTTTCCTTTTGTTTTTCTCTTGCCTCTCTTGTGTTATGTACATAGTGGTGTGTAATCCCGTGTGGGCTGGGCACCTTTAGGTGTCTGACACTTGAATTAAAAAAAGAAAAGAAAGGTACATCATCTCTTAAAGGCAGAGCTGCTCCAGAGGCAGAAATCTCAACAAGTAAAAGACAAATGTTTTGTCAGAATCACGATAAGGAATATTGTTTTGGCAGCACAGACCTTACAGGACCGGACTTTGGCTTTGCTCCAGTTCAACCAAAGTCATTGTTTATGTCAACGATAAGAACTAATATCATACACTTAAAGTGATGACCTCCAGGGAATCAGCTACAGTCAGTCTGGTAATGTTTTATTTTTACAGGTCTTTATTTTCTTATAGGCTCCCTGGAGAGAAGTTCTTAATTTGTTACTAATTATAAGGACGATAAAGACAAAATGTGTCTCTTATTTTCTTTGTGTTGCAGTGCTGACTGCCCTGACAAACTCCTCAATACACATTTTGATCGAAACAAACAAATTAGGCTATTTGTTTTGTATATTTCTGTATATTTTATTTGTATAATCCAAGGTTGAAGTTAGTGAACGATCGCAGTCCTCATGGTTCAAATAAACTATAGTTGTAGGTACAGGCCACCCTCCAAGAGGAGTCGACTTCTCGAGGTGGGAGTTAAGAATCACTCTTTCTAAATTTAAATGTGCGTTTCATTTCAAAGATGTGTTTGTAGTTCAGTCACTTTTAAGTGAAGTGAAGCGATCACCATCAGTGAGCGTACTTAAACCAATGACACAGTGTCGTCCGGTTCTGCTATAAAGGTTCATAACTAGTCAGCGACGATGAAAATGACGATGTCAAAGCTGTAAATAATAAAAAATAACGAAGGCTTCCTTCGTTTACAGCTAGAACCATGCTGTGAAACATCTATAGTGTCGTGGATTCAATACAGTCAGTTCAGTTGAGTACAGATAATTACAGATAAACTTCAACTCGTGCGTCTAAACTGTGTTAGTTTCACTTCTTTAAGTTATTTCTTTTACTCAACAAATTCAGTATTTCTGCATCTGGCACGCAGCTCTCCGCCAAGAAATTGTTTGTACAAATAAATGAGCACTAAATGCAGCACAGGAACAGGATAAGTACTTTTTATTCTTTCTGGTTTTTTTTTTTTTGCTAGAAATTAAATTAGAAATGATCATTTCACACTCGATCTGGAATGTTGTTTATTTCTCAGGTGATTGCCACGATTTGCGTGGAAAGCTGTTGTCATCTACAACCCGACAGCCCGGCGAACAAAACAATACCTGCCTACAGAGTGATTCAATAAATGTCTCAACTGACTGACTGGGCATGTCAATGCTGCGTTACCCAGCCGGTGACCCCCCCTGCCGCCTTCTGCTTGTCTCTTGAGTGGCAGGAATCAGCATGGGAATACAGGTGTTTGTTGTCTGATATATAGAGTTTACGTGAAGTAGCTCGAGGGATTTTAAAAAGCCCCCCCATTAGTGACCTCCTCTGCGAACGGGAGCTGAGTCAGACATAATGAGTGCTTTCATTCCGGTGAGATGAGATGACGAGGCAGCATGACTTCTGGTGCTCGGAGAGGCGGGATGAGGCCGCTTTGGCACAGCTGGGCGGGCGAGAGGAGACACCTCGTGGGCGGATGAACGGACAAACAGATATATAAAAAATGAAAAAACGAGGACGGATGGAAAAGATGGCGTCCGACAGTGTCGCTCTTACCTCTTCTTCGGATGTTTCCCGCCATTTCTGGGGACTTTTAAGGCGGTTTTGCCAATGTATATCTTTTTCATGGTTTGTCTGTGTTGCTTCCCTCTCATGTGTTTATAGGGGTTGACCACAGGGAGCCGTCATGTGTGTTAGTTTCCCCCAAAAGGAGACCAGCTAAGTCTGGCCTGCAGAGTTACTGAGTGCTTTATCTGTGTTGACCCTGCCAAACAAAGCAAACACACAGGTTGGCAACTATTAGTAACTATGATTCAACCAGGGATGCTGTTTGAAGGACAAAGTCGATGTATATTTTGCAATGATGGTCACTTTAATGGCAAAACTCTCCACAGTTTTGTACTTGGCAGGAATAGAAAAGCATTAAACTCTGCTCTAAATTCAGAGTTACGGACCATTTAGCAGCTTTTAAAAGGTTAAAATCTCCCCATGGTGATGTAGCTTTGAGGCTGATTTTAAGTTTTTTTCGTGTACATTTTTCCTCCCAGTTGTTTCCTGCAAAGATACATTGGCAGTAAAAAAAATAAAAAAATAAATGAAAGCATCTCAGACATCAGCGGTAAATGTCAAGTTTTGGTCTCAGTGCTTCACGCTTAAAGAGCAGAGGGCTTCTTTCTGTTTGGCAGGAAAAGTTCAACAATCACATGAGGACAAATCTATAGAGGGAGAGGCGGACCTCTGTGAAACTTCAGCACATCCACACAAACAACCTTTTTGTACCCACTCGCGTGTATTCCAACAATCAAAGAAAAAACTCAAAAACTCTATCACCACGTATAGATTTGAATGTGTAAGCCTTCCCCCACCTGAGCCACTTTAAACCGGCGAAATAAGGGGCGGTCGGTAGTGTAGTGGGTTAAGCGGCCGCCCCGTGTGTGGAGGCTATAGTCCTCGCTGCAGCTGGCCCCAGTTATAAAAGGACAAAAAACGACGAAATAAGCACAGAGAATAAAAGAAAAAAACTGAAATCTCTCATGTAAAATTTTGCACGAAAAGGTTTAGTTTGGGTATTTTTAAATGGGGGGCTGTCAAGTCTGTGTGTGACGTACAATAGACGGCGGTCAGTGTGCCCTCGGTTTGGAGCAGCACTCCTCTGGACAGGGTCAGCAGTGTTTTATCCACATGTACAAGGCTCAGCTCACAAACCCAATATCCTTCATGCACGCTATATTAAGAATATTTTCACCTTCACCGTCAGCTTGTTTTCTGGTATTCCTACGCACAAGGATAACCGTGCTGCATACCCAGAAGCTCGCACCATCTTCATATTCTTAAGGCTTAAAGTTATGCATAATTAACAGCGTGATTGACAGGTTGGTGCCATTACAGATGGCTTACTTCACTTTTTATGTGTCTAAAATACTTTTCTCTGCCGACCCTGTCCAACGCTTTGCACGACTCTGCTTCTTATACCGAGATCCCTGCTGTCTGCTTCTCCAAAAAAAATACCTGAACTGTTCCTTTAACATCAAATACCATCGCTCAGAGTAAGAAGCCGACTTAGAAAATATGTTTTATGCCTCCATTTGTGATCTCATCGGACACAAACCTCGCTTCATACCACAGATGGTTGAACAAGCTGACAACAAACATCCCTCTAACCCGACATCTTCACCTCCTCTATGTCCGAACACACCTTTTCCCAACATGTGTGTGTGTGGCATCCACAGCACAGGTGCAGCTGTCAACCCATCAGACAAATGGTGCGGGTTATTAGACGAGACAGCCCGTCAAAGCTTGATCAAAGCCCTGAGTCAAAGTGCTGGGCTGTCCACTCGGTCAGGAAACAGTGACAGATGTGTGTGTGTGTGCAGTAAAGGTTATACCCTGATAATCTGCTAGGAAAGAGTCACGTTTTGGGTTTGTGTTGTGTCTGTGGATGCTGTACGTACACGAGTGGGGAAAAGAAACAAACAGATGAGTGAACAGGAGCACGTTGATCCTCTGACACCCAGTTGTTGGGAGGTAATTTATGCTGCTGGCTGTGGAGGCAGGGAGACATGTACTCCTCCAGATGGTGACAGCTCACCACCGCCACTGGAGCCTTCACTCCAGCTGCTCCCCCCTCTGAGTCATAGCACACCGGCTCTGGATATATGTGTGCGAACATGCCCCTGTGCACGTATGACGCCGCGAGCGTGTACATGTGGGCGTGGGTACTACGTGTACCTGTGTTTTTGTGTGCCCATTCAATCCCCCCCTTTTTTTTCCAAGCATCCGGCATGAAACTCAAAGAGGACAGCTCTTAGCGGCACATCTCAAGTGTCCGTCCAGGTTGTCAAGCCGCTAAAACACAGTGCCTCTCACCCCCTCACTCATTCACTCTGCTTTTTTCTTTAGCCGATTCTCACACTGCAGAAAAAAAACTATATAGATGGGGCTCGTTCAAATGGCGCTGCCTGCCACCCACTCGTGCCACGCTGACATTTGAGAGGAACTCGGCGCACTGAAAAGAAGAGGAAGAGGGAGGTGGTAGAGGAGGAGGAGGAGGATGAGGAGGACATTAAAGTTAGGGGAAATGGTGAAGAGGGGAAAAGCCAGATTAGAAGTAATTTAGCCAAAGACAGGAAAGAAGGGAGAAGCCAGCAACCAAATTAGAGAGGGAAAGCAAAGTGAGTGGGTGTGAAGTCTCCACTGAAAATCTCAATTTCTCCTTCTTCTTCTTCTTCTTCTTCTTTCCTCGTCCTACCTTGCAAATAGATTGTTTCTCAGGAAAAGCCCTCAACACAGGCCCAGACCTGAGCATTAGAGCGCGGGGAACCCGAGTGGCTGACTCATCCAGCTGCAGCAGCAGCAGCAGCAGCACCATTTGGAGAAAGAATGCAAAGAGAAGACGCTC